>NC_066583.1:461315752-461615752 GCF_024323335.1 Lathyrus oleraceus | reverse complement strand
TCCTTGCAAGTTGCCAAGAAATATCTCACTTTGGCGAATCAACTAATGTTGGGCATGATATTTGTCTAAGTGAGATGATATTAGAAAGTCTCTATGATTCATTGAGTGATGGAGTCTCTCAATTGAAGAATTTGGGTGACAAAGGGAATCTTCTCCTTTCTGGCTCTTTTTGGCTATTGCAACTCTGGCTCAATGCCACCTTCGGGGCTAGTCTGCCAAACAAAGGCCTCGTTGATGAAGAAGCTGAGGAGATCAAAAACAGAAGGGTCAAAGGCACTAGACTAGCTCAACTGACTCCTAACGATGAAGGACAATCCCTTCAACCGACTTTCATGAGCTACATAATGATGTTCGCCAAGCGCCATGTTTTCACTTCGAGCATGGGCTCATTTGCCTTCAGAAAGTACGGTCCAAAATGGTGTACCAGGACTTTCCATCCAAGAAACAAGAAACATAATCTTTACTAATTTGGGAAGCTTTCTTGACCCCCAAGATTCTAACCCTTCGACTTAATCCTTCAAAGGTCCAGGTTACTTTGATAAGCTATCAACCCAACCTTGTCACTCGATAATTTGGGCTAATTCAAGTTCTTCCAAAGTGCCTGTATGACAAAAAGGGTAGCCTCCTTCTCCACAATGCAGTCCACAATGAAGCTACTACCCTCAAGCAAATAGCCAAATACACTAGAAGAACCCAACTTACTCCTTTTAACTTAGAGCCTAACTTCCTCTGCACTCAAGAGTTTGGGAGATGGTGGACTAAATACTACATTGAAGAATTATGTGATGTCTCTTCCTTTATTCAGTTATTTGACAAAGCTTTTCTTCTTGTGCAGGAAAAGACCAGAAAAGGTACTTACACGCTTATAAAAGAAATCCAAGCTTTTCAAAACTACTTTGAAACTGCATATAGGCCTGATGATCTTAGTCGAACCATCCGTGAAGCATGTCACACTCAAAGAAAAAATTTCAAATGAAATGGAAACTCTAAAGATTCCTTCATACGTTCCTCATGAGAAACGCTATGAAGTGGCTCTTGAATTGTTTCCCCCAAAATTTCCTCCACTACCTAATGCTGACTTTGGAATGGCCTTTTCCGCTCCATTTCCAGATTGGTTTATTTGTGGAGACTCCATTAAAATACTTCAATAGAAGTCCCAGAAAAAAGCTCAGCGGGTGGTTGCGATTAAGCATACTCTAGACAGTTTCAAAGTACATCTTCATATAGGGATCGAAGATGTCCGAATCGAAGATGTCCGAATCGAAGAGAACATATATGAAGGTGTGACACAGGAGGTTTCCCTCTAATCACATTCCTTTTTAGGCTATTTACTCTTAGCTAACAATAACTACTTTATGTTACATTCTTATTTAGCCATCAAAGTCCCACCTAAGAAACCCACCAATAGGAGACCAGTCGAATTGAAGACTGAGGGAGGTAGCAAGCCTATAAAGGTATACTTTTACTTTATCATTTCTTTTTGATTTTGTTAGGTTTAATGATGTTGACATTCCCATTCTTAACTTAGGCTACTCGAAAACCTCTTGTAAGCCCCATTAAAATCCAAAAACCTGCGGAAATCCCCGTTATAATAGAGTCTGACGAAGAGGATCTGTCGCCAGTTCTCGACCTAACTTCCAGGAAGAGGAAGCAACAGCCGAAGGCCACCGACACTTCGAGCCAGCCTCTAGCAAAACTCCCGAATAAGAGGCCTTCTGCACTTACTATCCAAGAGCCTACTCCTGAAAAAATGGCGAAGATAGCAGTGGCCCAAAGTGAGAGTGACAACTTCATTCCTGGGGTCGAAGGTTATAAGGTAAAACAAACTTCACTCTACTTTACATAGTTTATTTACCGTCTTTCACCATTCATGGTTTCGATTGTGTTGATTTCAGGGTGGCGCAAACACCATCGTTCAAACCAAAACTACAACTTCCTCCGCGCTAGCTTCTATAACGGATGTTTTAAACAGTGCTGACGAACCCATTTATCGACCATCATTTGAAAAAGGCTCTATGAGTGAGATTAACCAACCTCCTTTTGGGGGTGTAACACCTCAAAATTTGCCCTCCTCTCTTGGGACTAGCATAACATATTGCATAACATTTTTAGGTCATTAGGCATTGCATATTGCATAACATGTGGTTACATTGTGCAAGTCATCCTCACAAGTCTTGATCAGAAGATAGGAGGTCATGTGCAAGCTAGGGTTTCATTTGGACTGGTCATTAATCATCTGAGGATGTGGAGGTCCAAATTAGGGTTTTGTGATTCTCAAGGAGATTGGTCTTCATCTTGTTTGAAATGATTCATCATCATCATCATGATTTGTCATCATCAGGAGTTTGATCAGGATTCCTTGAGATTAGGGTTTTGACCACTGGTCAACCCTAATCAGTTGCATTGGGCCAATCAGGGCATAGCAAGGAGATGGGGTCTACGATGGATATAGGGATCATTTCATGTTTGTATTGAGCTTATTGAGGCTAGGGTTTCATCCTTGAGCCATTTCCTCAGAAGATTGGGGCTCAGATTGATCAATGCATTGCCAAATTCATCTATCAGTTGAAAAAGTCAACCGTAGTCAACTGTGCTTGATTTTAGGGATTTGGAGGTGGGAGAGAGTTGGATATACTTCATTCATGTCGGAACAAGTGTTATTTTACATTGCAAAGCTCAAGAATGGAGAAAATAAAGTCAGAACAAAAATTGCCAAAAATAGAAAGTGACTTGTAATGGAAGTTTCCAAAAATGGAAAGTTTTTCATCACAAAATTACATGTCCAAGGAAGCTTCAAATGAAAATTTGTTCAACATGAAAGTTGTAGATCTTGGTCTCACCTTTCCAAAAAGTCCAAGAACTTGAAATTCCCATGTATGGTTGACAAGTTGTGGTCCATTCATTTTCAAAAAAGACCCATAATCAAAGTGACATAACTTTCACATGGAGGGTCCAAATTGGGTGATCTTTTTATGAGCAAACTCCATTTGACATGTACTTTCATGGTGCATAATCAAAATTCATCAAAAATGGTCAATGCAAAAGGTCAATTTTCAAGTGCACTAATTAAAATCCAAGGGCAAAATGGTCCAAGTTGAGAAATAATGGGAATTTTGGAATGGGAGTTTTTGCAACACCTCACATATGCCAAATAGAAGTGGTTTGAACTGTCATGAGTTTTCAAGGATCAATATTTGGCTAGGCCATTTTGGAACTTGCACTTAAAATGCAAAATTTGGCATAACATAGTGAAAATGAAAAATACAATGCCAATTGTCATGGGATCAAAGCCAACACATTCCAAATGGTATTTAGAGGATGTCTGAGCTGTCACATAGCTGTCATGAGCCCTAATGTGGAAAGTCATTTTTGCCCTTTCACTCAAATTGCACATTATGCTAATTACATGTGTTTTGGCTAATTGGTGATTAAGTGAGTGATTAGAGTGGAGTATTTAATCATAATTGTAACAGAATTTGTTAACCACAATCACATTCACCAAGGTCTGTAACAGAATTTCACCAAGAACCTCTCAAATTCTCCAAAAAGCTTCATCACTTTTTCTCATCAATCTTCATCAATTCTCAATCATTTTGCGAAATTCCTTTTGCTTCATCTTCCATGGATCATTAGCTTGGACTGTTTTGGTGATTTGGTGCAAGGAACCATCAAAATCGTGACTGTTGCAAGGGAGCATAACCAATGCAAATTGAGATTGCTTTCACTTGGATCAACATTGAGCTTAGCTACGAGTTCTATTCACCTTCCTCAACCTTCTTCTTCATCTGTTTTGAAGAATCACATCCAAATACACACAAATTCATCACTGTCTTCAATCTAAGGTGCCAATCCGAATCTCGCTATTGCTTAAATTGAGATATGTGTTTTGTAGTGTGTTCAGTGTAGATCATAGTGCTATGCTTGGTTTTGGATTTGGTTAGTTATTGATTGAGTTATTTCGATTTGAAGTTTTGATGTAGTTTCTTTAAATGCTCGATCCGTGAGATGTAGTGAGAGTTAGGCAAAATCGTTAGCATATTTGTGACCTAGGTTGAGAGACGGTTCCAACGGTATCTCGCTCGTCCATTTTCGTTGAGTTTCGTTCATGGCCATGGCTGGAGATGAAGAACATTTGAAGGCGCGAAGAACATGAATTTGCTGGATTTGTTTCCTGTTTGATCCGTCAATTCGCAGGGCAATGTTCAAAAGCTGTTTCCCGCAGAAGCTGAGCCAACCACAGCGTGACAACACATTAATGAGGCTGTGTCGTTTTGGCCTTGGAATCGTTATTTACAAAATCGCCATTGGACTTAATAAATCATTTTAATTCATTCTAAATAATTATCACATAATTTAACAAACTTAAAAAAATCATAAAAAATTCATCTCTAGTCCAAAATTAGTGAGGCTTTTTTTGTTGGATTCATAATTTTGTCTAGAATTTTATAGGCATGATAACTCAAGTTGTGCTTGGAGAAATTTTGACTTGGCCTATTGATCTTTGACTTGTGTACATTTTTGTATGTTTTACCAAAACTTTCATGAAATGCTCATACTTGTAAAGAAATGAATGAAAATTTTTGTGCTTATTCTGGACATGTTGATAGTGATTTTCATGTAGAGTTTGTGATTTTTGGATACTTGGTGATGGAGATATGATTTTTTGAAGTAAGGTGTGACAATTTGTGTCACACCAAGCTAGGTCAACTTTCTGATTTTATTTGCATGACCTAGAAATGTTGAATTGCTCCAATCTTTTGCATGAATGATCATTGATATGTCAAGATAACATGTGATTTTTGCTGGAATTTTTGATGTCATTTTCTAATTGATTGATAATTTTCTTCTCTGTATGCTCATTTTGTGAATTTATGTGACACATGTTGGCATTTTGCTTGTGAAATTCTCATATGGTACTGGATGAAGATGAAATTTGATATGTTGATTGTAGACACATTATAGGACATCATGCTTTTGGTTCCATTCATTTCTTAATTGTTGTCACTGTTTTTTGAATTATTGAAATGGATGCTTGCTTGGATGTCTTGAATTGGCTTACATAATTGTGTCTGGACTTTTTGATTTTCATTGACCTACTTTCTTTTGTCCAATTGAGCTGAAAATTGACATGCTACTTGTTGATTGTGTCCTGTTTAGGTGTGAATTATTTGAGGATTTTTGGAATTGTTTTGGTATGCCTTTGATTGAAGTCATTCTGTTTGGACTTTTGGTGTTGTATTTGACCTAGTTTGTGGTATATTGTGCATGAATTGATATTGGTGAATGATATGAGCATGAGACCAATTGCATTTGCTTTCTATTTGTTTGAATGTGATTTTGGATTGGTTTTGCTTGCTGTTTAGATTTTTTTTATCCCTTTGGACCCTAGGCTTGGCCTAGTGGTCTAGTTTCTCACATTTGGTGTGGATTTTCAGGTTGAAATGCAAAAAGGCTTAAAGGAAAAAGTGCAAGTTGATTAAATTGAGTTTTGTTTGATGTTGTAAACTAACATTGATTTTGTGTTGTAGGTTTGATGCTTGAGCTTGAGCTCATAGCTTGCACTTGTGTGCATTAACTGGTGTTGTCTGTATAGATTAACATTTGCTGTTTATCGTTGGTTTGTCTGAGTACTGATGATACTTGATTGATTTCAGGTACATTTAGTCGCTTACAGTTGTCATACGGTGAACTGGACTTTTTGTGTTTTTAATCGCAATGTCGCGGTTAGCAAGAGTCGCCACCGACTTTTCTTTTATCCAATAAGGAAAGGTGGAAAAGAACAGGAAAAACCTTAATTTAGATTTTGGGTTCGGGAGGTACATTATACAAAGGGAAGGTGTTAGCACCCTTTGTATCCATGGTTATCCATGGGCTCTTAATTGCTCGATCACTTATATTATTTTTAAAAAAAAAAGTGTTTGTGAATTGTTTAGAAAAATTGTTTTGAAAAGAGAATTTAACTTTGTAATGATTCTTGTATGAATGTATACAAAGTGATTATCTCGTTTAGTTTTGAAAATTGTTTAGAAAAATATAACTCGGTAATGATTCTAGTATGAATGTATACCAAGTGGTGATTTTCTAAAGGCATTTTGAAAGGTGTGAGGTGCAAAAAAGATGTTTTAAGTTGTGAGCCAGCAATTAAGAGTTATACCGACCCAAGGTCTTTACGGGCATTTCCTATCCTTATGAGGGTAAAACTGTCCTTATTATTGAGAAATAAGTAGTTTTATCCTTTGGATGTAAAAGGGTCATCGTAGGGTCATCGATTGGTCATTGAAGGCAACAGTTATGAGGATACCTTAGCATTCGAAGGGACTATCATCATTTAATCGTAGGCAACATCGGAGGGTCATCGAGGGACAAAGTTGTATATTCGAAGGCAACATCCGAGGGACTATAATTTATTTTATGATGATTTAACCGAAGGGTCTTTGCTAAGGGTATCCCCACGTTCGCGGGACATGACCGTAATATCGTAATCGTAAGGCAACAAAGAGAGGTCCAAGATCACTTATTCAAAGGCAAAGTTTTACAATTAATTATATAATTAGGATGAAACTCCACATTAAAATTATTAAAAATAATATATTAAAAAATTAATACATTAGAAATTAATACATTAAAAAAATTAATTTAGGGTGAAACTCCACAAGGGTATCCCACAAATAAAGTGGAATACCTAGCCAATAACCTTTTCCTGGGATATGTGAACCTTTACGAAACTCAAAAAAAAGAAACATGTCAGAACACCAAATCAGGGTGCAATCGAAGATTACACCGGAGAAATATCACAACAATAAATAGGATAGGATAAATAATGCATGGCTATGATAAAAACATAAAAAAAAAACAGATTAGAAGAATCAGGTATTGTCTCGTTCGCCTCTGCCTCGCCTAGCGAAGGCCACGGATTTTGAATTTGAAAACAGCCCCATGTTAGGAACTTTGAATTTTATGGCATTTTATCACAGGAATAACATGGTCAAACATTCAGGGTATTCAGGCATATTTAAATTCTCATACGAAAGCAAATTATATATCAACATTTAATCATGATGCATTATATATGTAGATATGGCCAATTGAAAGTATAAACAATAGAGATACGCAAACCTGTTTGCCAATTCAAGGTTGAAGGGATTGACCACTTGTAGTATCGGAATAAGTTAGGCAGCGGGAATTGGACGGCGATGGCTTCGGTGCAGATGGGCTGCCTTCAGGGTTTCTTTACTCTGAATTCTCCGGGTAGGCAGGGTTCCTATGCCAAAATTTCTATCCGTCCTTCTCTGTTCTCTCTCTTTCTTTTTCCTCAAGGTTTTGTTCCAAGGAAACCTCAGAGTGTTTTGCTTCTCTTCCTTCTTTCTCCAGTGAATCTCCCAGTGTAAACTCCAAATCTAACTCCAAGTGTTTTTTCCTCTACTGAAACTTCAGTATTTATAGACTAATTTCGTGGGTAATGGGCTTGGAATGAGGGAGACCCAAGTCCAAAATAATTTGTTATATTTTATTTATATATTTATTTTAATTATTTAATTAATTAATTAATTAATTAATTAATTAAATTTTTTCTTTTTTTTTTTCGTTTTCTTTTTCGTTTTTTTTTTTTTTTTTTTTTTTTTTTTTTTTTTTTAGGAAAAATGATGGGTAATTTTTGGGGTATGACAACAGTTCTTTAAGAACTTGCTTGCTGTTGCTTGGTTTTTTTAACCAGTTGAGGTAGAATCTCTATACTTCATGTAGTCTGGAAGACCTGGCCTGTTACTTGGCCAGGCAACTGTCTGAAGTCCTCCTTAAGAGGCGATGTTTGTGATTGTTTACTTTTGTGCCAAGCAGGTGAAGACCTCTATGAGGCAATTGGCGGAATCCAAGGGATATGCAATCTATCCCCCGCTATTCTGTGAGTCGTCCCTCTGCTCACACGGCTGTGTGTTGATGCATTGGGACACAAACCCAAGATCTTGTGCTGTTGCACAATCGAGTCAGAGTCTTGAGCGTAGAAGGGTCCCTCCATTCTGGACCCACGCTCCTTTGTCTGAAGCTCTCCCTGGTCAGGGATAAGAGCTGTGAAGTCTAATCTTCACTCACCTTTCATCTGCTTCACCTTAGCCCCGCAATGGCAAGGTTAAGAGCGAATACTACCCATGTACAAATGACTTGCTTCGGCAGTCCACCCTTGTTTGAGCCTCACTTGACTGGATATAGTGTGTGCTATGTGAAATGTTTGTTTTATTTTTGATTGATGCTTGCATGCTTGCTTTCTTCCTGGATAGGATTAGCTTGCAGTTGTGCAAGTAGGTAGAAACCTCAACGTAGGGCAATGATGCATGACAACACTAGGCTCGAGTCCAGCTCCCTGGTAGTGTGTCTCCCCTTGGTTTCTGGCTAGATTTTCTTTCCCTTTCAGGGGAACTACATCGCCCTGATCCTCGTTCCAGACGAGGTATGTAGGCAGGAGACCGTGCGAGGTCTCTCCGGGCACTTTTTTTTCTTTTTGGGTGTGTTTACTTGTTATCTTCTTGTGTGTGTTTGGTTCGGATGCCGACGTAAGTCCAGTGATTGGCGGTCGGGCTCCACGTTTGCCTTCTTGTGTGCGTTTTGGTTCGGATGTTGATGTAAGCCCAGTGATTGGCATTCAGGCTCCATGTTTGCCGGTGTGTTTATTTGCTTGTTTGGCGTGCGTGAGCCGAACTACGGCAACTCTGATTCTCGTTCCAGACGAGATACGTAGGCATAGGATGCGACGTCCTATCGAGCTCTCTCCCCCTTAACCCCACCTGTGTTGTCTTCGGTGCGTGTGTGTGTGTGGTGTTTTAGCAACCTTTTCTTTTCTTAGAGCGTGGATCCCGTCGAGTACGACGGACGTGAGGGGTGCTAATACCTTCCCCTTGCGTAACCGACTCCCTTACCCTTTCTCTTTGGTCGCGAGACCATTTCCTTTCCAGGTTTCTCTGAGCGTTTCCTTTCCCTATTTTGGGATAAATAACGCGCAGTGGCGGCTCTGTGTTGTTTTTTTTGTTTTAGCCCGCCGGTTGTTTTTTCGCGGATGCGACAGCTGGCGACTCTGCTGGGGATCTGACAGATGTTGACCTGTGCTGGTCCATCTTCCCTAAGCGAGTCCTTCCTAGCGTTCTAGGATAGTTTATGTTGCTTGTTTTGCTGTATTTATTGCATTTATTATTCTAACCTGTGTATATATTTGCATAAATATTTGCATGCATCATACTATCATGTTGTTGCCGTCCTCTGTGCAGGTGGTTCCTCTGTTTGGGGTGGGTGTTCTGAGTGGGGCTAAAACCCAGGCCCGAGTGTACACCTAGGATTAGTGTGGTCTCACGTTCCTCATTTGCTATATCAGTATGATGTTGCAACGTGACATACCACAAGTCGGACGAGGTTCATTTGGTAGTGCTTTCCATTGTGGAATATTTCACTTTGGTTGAGTTGCTTCATTTGAGCTGTTGACTCTGGTGACCGATCATTTCCCGGATCTTTGGTTTAGACGATCTCAGGAGAGCTACAATGGCACACCCGAAAGGGCAAACCCATTGAGTACCTCTGCCCGATTGTCGAGACTATTATCCACCTTAGGATGACCTGATTAGAATTTACCTGTGAGGGGAGGGTGATTCTTTCAGATGCATGTTCAGATGGTGACTCAGATGGTGACTTTTTGTTCCGTGGATCAGAGTCCTATTTATAAGTCGGATTTATGGTCATTTATTGTCGTGACGTCGGAGTGCTGTCCGTGGTATTTATCAGTGGGGATCCGTTTATTTCAGGATTCCCTGGGCCGATTTTATCAGTGGGGATCCGTTTATTTCAGGATTCCCCGGGCCGATTCAGAGATGGTTGTGGGTATCTGTTCAGAGATTGTCAGATGATGATGATGATGTATCTGTCTTCCGTTTATTTCGGAACCCTTGAGTTGGATTTGTGGTTACATGTTCCCTCAGATGATTGTGATCAGTTCAGAGATCCGAGCTGTGGTTCAGAGCAACAGATGATCAGATGACTTGGAGGATGGCAATGCATTGCATTCATTCATCAACATCATTAACATTGCATTTACCTGCATCTAACACATGTTTATACATATGCAGGGACATTTTGATCGAGATCCTGGTTGAGAGACTTTCTGTTCAGATATGAGGACCGGTTTGAAAGACAACGTTGCCTACAGTTTCTTCAACCCAGAGATTGACGAGTTGAGAGATATGATAGCATTGATTACACCCGACCATGTGGGGATGTTCAGAGAGGCATACGGTAGTATCCTGAAGATGGTTTTCAAACTCACTGATAGTGACAGAAGTGCCATTCATACCCTTCTCCAGTTCTATGACCCAGGTCTGAGATGCTTCGTGTTTCCAGATTATTTGTTGGGGCCTCTGATGGAGGACTATGCTAGCATCCTGGGTATTCCGATCCGAGATCAGATTCCTTTCTGTGCTATTAGAGGAGAGCCTGACGTCCTTGGGATTTCTCGTGCTCTTTATTTGAGTCCGGAAGTGACCAAGGAGGGTTTGAAGGAGAAAGGAAAATTACCCGGTTTTCATTTGAGTTTCTTGGAGGCTAATGCCAAGGAACATGCTGCGATGGGTAATTGGAAGACGGTTTGTGCCTTGATTGCTGTGAGCATTTATGGTGTCATCATGTTCCCTAATCATAAGAGCTTTGTGGACCATAATGCCATCAGATTGTTTATACAGGGGAACCCTATTCCTACTCTGATCGGAGATGTCTACTACTCGGTTCATAACAGGAACGAGAAGCGGCGTGGGGGTTTGATCCGGTGCTGTGCTCAGTTGCTATTCCGGTGGTTTATGGGATATTTGCCTTCCCGAGGTGCTTTTGCTCAGATTGATCCCACTGTCAAGTGGTCATTCAGGTTGATGGGTTTGAGGGCTGATGACATAGCATGGACTCATAATGGTTTGGCTGGACGGGATTTCATATATAGCTGTGGGAGATTCCCCAATGTGCCTCTCATAGGAGTTCAGGGTTGCATTAACTACAATCCGACACTTCTTAGGAGACAGATGGGGTTTGCCATGGAGGTTCCTTCTCTCGAGCGAGAGATTCAGGAGTCCTTTTACTTCTCAGCTGAGGGCAATCAGGCCAGGTTGATGCAAGTGTCAGGGGCATGGCGCAACATTCAGAGAAAGGGCAAAGTTCCTTATGGGAAGGTCAACTGTCGGTCTTTCCCTCCATTTGATGATTGGTTGCGGAAGAGAATTGAGATTACCCATCTACCATTTCCGGGAGGTGATCCTGGGTATCCTATGATTGAGGGTCCAAGGTCTTCTGTCAGTATGGAAGAATTCCTCGAGATGAAGAAGGCCAGAGATCAGTTGCTTACAGAGAAAGCGGAATTGGAGATGAGGGTTGCTCGGATTCAGATGACTAACCAGGAGATCAAAGTGAAGATGGAAGATCAAGACAAGCGACATGCCTTAGAAGCGAAGCGCTTTGAGATGGATACTGCCTACTATGGGAAAATTAACCAAGCCTTAGCGTCATCTACCAGAGAGCACGACGTCACTAAGGAGAAGCTAGCCAGAGCTGCAAAGGTTATTGAAGACGAGAAGAGGAGGCAAATCCTCGTGAGAGATCAGAGGGACGACAGAGTCCGGGTTCTCATTGCTGAGTGGGAGGCCAAGCTGAAGGTTAAGGAATCAGAGAATGTGAAGATCGTCGCCGAGAGAGATCATTACATCGCTGAGAGAGATCATTACTTCAGGCAGATGAAGATTCACCAGAAAGAGGTGGGGAGATTACAGCAGGAGAATACCGAGCTCAGGTTCGCCGCAGAGTTCGCAAAGATGGTTGATGATGTAGGGCCGTCTGTGGGACCCTCATCAGGCTAGCCTTTCATCTGTGTGGATTACCGTCAGGCCTGTTGACGGAATTCAGTTGCTTGTATTTCTTTCCCGATTCTGGAGATTTATATCAGCTGATGTATGACTATGGCACTTATTGTGCATTTTGTTATGTGATGGTTATTTTCACTCAGTGATTGATCTTCAAGCTTTATTTGCTTTACCGTATGCACTCACACAAGCACACACATGGTTGGGGGGGGGTATTTTTGCTAAATCATATATCTCTGATCTGTGTGATAAAATCAAATGCTGAATATCAGAATACTGTTGCCGGATTATTATTTGTCTCAATGAAGCCAGGATCGAGAAACGAAGTGTTCCTCATGTGGATGAACATTGCATTCATGCATAAACCATAATAACTTGTCTTTTGTTTTGCAGGTGTCAGTTTCTAATCTGTTTGATTGACACAGGAATGATGAATCCGCCCAACGCCGACCTTCTCGAGCTGAAAGAGAAGATGGGAGAGCTGATCAATGTCATGCAAGAGTTCGCCTTAGGGCAGAAAGCGATTGCCGAGAAGGTGGGGAGGATTGAAGACTGGCTGAAGATGGGGAACATACAAGGAAACGCTTCGTCGTCTGGACCGAAGAAATCCTTTGGTGATGGTCAGCCTAAGAAGGAGGACGGCGCGAGTGCTATGTCTATGCATGCCCAGAGAGGACGTGGTAGGGATCGTTACTACCAGCACACTGCTGCGGTAACCATCCCTGTTGGTAAGCAGTTGGTCCGACAGCAACCTCAGTCAACTCCCCAGAAAGCACAGGGAGCTGGGAGCCAAGTGAGAGGAAAAGGGATTGATCGCCATTTTGACAGGCCGCCCGTGACATATGCTGTTCTGTTCAAAAAGCTGATGGATCTTGGGTTGGTTCAGCCGAGGGCGATGGTTCCGATGAGATCAGATCAGAGGCCTCCTAATTATGATGAGAACGCCCAGTGCGAATTTCATTCTGGTACACCGGGGCATAACATTGAGGGCTGTAGAGCATTCAAGAATGTTGTCCAGGATCTGGTAGACTCCAAAGCCATCAATTTTGCACCGTCACCGAATGTTAATGCTAATCCCATGCCGGCACATGGTCAGGCAATGGTGAGTGCAATTGCTGAAGATTCGGATCACGCCTGTGGGGTGGGTGAAGAGACTGATGGTAACTGCAAGTTCAGTGGTTGGATAAAGCCGTGCGCACCAGGGATGGAAGTCCAGAACTGGAAGGCCTAAAAAGATCATCACGGTCACTCTACTTGAAGAGTAATGATTTCTGTTTTGATTTTATTTGCATGAAAGCCATACGTGTTGCCCGACACGTAATGGTCCATTGTAAGGGCCACCTCATGTTACATTTGCAACATTTCTGCATCATTAATAAATGGATGTTTTTCAGTCAAAAAGTGGTGTTCCCTGTTTTTCATTTATTTTTGCAGTTTAAAAACAAATAAAAATGGCAATGTTTGTTTTCATTTTTCTTTTTTGATTTATCTCGTTCCGGCTTCGAAAAGTAATTCTCCGGATCTCGTTGATAACAATTTGGTTACACCTCATATGACTTCGACAAACCGATCTATCATACCGAAGAAGAAGGCGAAGAAGATTGTGGTCTGCTGGAAGATTAGCCAGGTTGTCGAAACAAGAGGAGAAGGTGATTCAGCCGCACGAGGAGCGGGTTGAGGTTGTTATTCCAAGCGCCGCCGAGGTCAGGAAGAAAAAAATTGGGGCTGCTTCAGAGGCAAGTCAAGAGCAGAATGGTAGCCCTGTGGAAAGAGCATGTCGATACCGTCGCCTGGTCGTGTCAGGATATGCCAGGGTCGGATACCAATGTCGTTGTGCACAAGCTGCCATAGAGAGAAGATTGTCCTCTAAAGAAGCAGAACGCCAGTGCCTGTATCAGAGAGCCATGGTGACTTTGTTCCATGATGTGATTCATCATGAAAATGAATGCTATGCTATGACATGATAGCAAAGTCCCACACAGGAGAGGGGCATCTGGTAGATCTGGCCAAGCTGAATGGACCAGTGGAGACAATTCAAACTGGGGTTGAATTCAAGTGAGTGCACTATCAGAGTGCGATCCGGTAAGCTGTTGGGGTTTATTGTAAGAGAGGAATCGAGGTTGATCCTGCTAAAAAAAAAAAAAAAATAATAATAATACCTGAACCGAGAATAGAGAAAGAGGTTCGTGGTCCCTTAGGTAGATGGAACTACATGTCATGGTTCACATCTTATCTAACAGCCACGAGGCAACCCATTCAAGAAAGAAGATCAAACGGTCAGGTGAAATAATGATTGCCAAAAGGGTATTGAAAGAATAAAGAATAAGTTGCAGGAACCTCTGATTCTGATACCTTCCGTGGAAGGAGCGATTGTTAATCTGTGCTTGACGGCCTTCGAGGGGTCTACGAGGTGTATTGGGTCAGCATGACGCATCTTGTCGAAAAGAGCATGCAATTTACCTTAGCAAAAAGTTTACCGACTGTGAAACAATGCATTCACTGTTCGAGAAAATTTGCTGTACTTTGGCATAGGCTGTTCGCCGACTGAGACAGTGTATGCAGGTTCATAACACTTTGTGGATTTCCGAGATGGATCCGATCAAGTATGGGTTTGAGAATCCAGCATCGGCCGGACAGGTTGCGAGAGTGCAAAAGAATGTTGACTGATTTGTGGTGCTCTCAGAGAGCAATCAAGGGGTATTGTCTGATTACATCGCCCCGCAACCCATTGAGGATTATCAACCGATGAAGTTTGAGTTCCCTGATGAGGATATCTCGAGGTGCTCTAATCGAAAGATTGAGAGTAACCGATCCCGGAGGAGGGGCATGACCCCGAATCCGAACGGATTCTGATGTCTGATGGGGAGGTTAAGGTGAATGAGCTTTCGTTTCCCGGTTAGCATTCGAATACACCGACAGTATGGGCAAGTGTGAAGCTTGTATCCTGGGTATCGAACCTCGGTGCGCCTACTGGGGCAACATCTTTCTCGTTGGTGTATGGAATGAAGCCGTGCTACCGGTTGAGGTTCAAATCCTCTTTAAGAGTCCTGATGGATGTAAAGTTGCAAGAGGCTGAATGGGTAAGGACCCGATATGAAGAGTTGAGCCTAATTGAAGAAAAGAGGCTAGCAGCCATTTGTCATGGGCAATTGTACCAGCAAAGGATGAAGCGTGCTTTTAACAGAAAGGTACGACCTCGAGTGTATCACGTAGGTGATATGGTGCTGAAAAGGATCTTTCCTCCTCAAAATGATCGTAGGGGCAAATGGACACCAAATTATGAAGGTCCATTCGTGGTTAAGAAGGTTTTCTCTGGTGGAGTCTTGTTGCTAACGACCATGGATGGCGAGGATTTTCCATCCCCTGTGAATACGGACGCAGTTAAAAAATACTTCGTATAAGAGACCCGTTGGACGACGAAAAGAAGAAAATAGTCCAGGCAAAAATGGGCATCCCGGCGAACCGAAAAACAGAAAGAAAGGTTCGGGCAAAAATTAGGGATAAAAAATGAAAAATGTACACCCGGCAAGTCGAAAACCTGAAAAGGCGACTTGGGCAAAAAAGGGTATCCCGGTGGACTGAAAACCCGAAAGGGCGGTCCAGGCAAAAGAGGGATTGAAACGAACAACTGCGTCTAGCATGATCGTTTGCGCTTTGGTTAAAGCATCATAGATAATACCCGGTAGGGATCAGTTGGAATCGTCTTGTTCGGAAGGTAGAAAGCATGGAGGGTCTGAGGATATATGGGGTGCAACCGAGTTGGAACTCGATGAGATCACGGGTTTCACATTGCCATTAGGATAGATTTTGCCTTTTGTGCGCAATTACCTCTTTTCAGGAATTGCTTCCTTTTGTATTGCTCAATTTGAGCCACACTTTTTCAATAAATAAAATGCATATTCAGTCAAATAATTTTGTTTTTGTCTTTCATTACCGCTTTGATTGCAAAAACATCCAATATTTTTGATAAAGAATGTTGCATTTTAAGACATACAGGTCCCTTCCAATGCATGTTTATAAGGTTGAAAACTTGAAATCTTATTCGGAAGGATTGAGTGACCCAAGTGTTGAAATCTTGACACGCCTGGGGCACGGTTTTATCTAACGGTCTGTTTTGCAGGTGTTGTTAGATGTTTTTCACTCACTTGCAGGTTGTGATGTGGAAGCTTTGTAACAGATCCCCAGAGAGTTCGCTCAGGGACGAATGAATGAAAAACGACGAAGTGACGTTGAGACGCATGACGATCCTTGATTTTAATCAAGAAGACTCTTCAAAATCGGAAGATTGGAAAGTCTGTAGAAATTCCCCGCAGAGTCCAATCAGGGACGAGGGACGGACGAAAGAATATGAAGGGATGACGGAGAGACGTTGAGACGTACGACGATCCTTGATGATAATCAAGAAGACTCTTCAAAGTCGAAAGATTGAAAAGTATGTATAAGTCCCAGGAGTTCGTTCTTCGTCGAGCGCGGAGCGATTGGGAATACAAGATGATGGAGCAGAAAAGGTCCAGACGAGTCTGGGAATTCTCAAAAGTGGAAAGCTGATACGAGATTGGGAGGTTGATATCATGGTTCGATGAGTCGACGGGTGTTCTGTACCAATTTTTCTCATTTCCCAGCTATGTCCCCAAGCAGAATCAGAGGGCCAACTCCCCTGCAGATCCAAGGTCTGTGACTTTCCCAGCCGAGTCGGGATGATTATCCCCGGCAGGTAAATGGTGTTTCCTCAGCAGTCAGGTCCGAAGGTTGTTATCCCCGAGTGGAGCGGGTTTCAATGAAATATATCTCCAGCAGTGTTCATCCTACCAGTGGATTGGACAGGTTCCCGTAGCAGACGGATATCTGCATCCCCAGCAGTGTATTCTACCTATGGATCGGATGGGTCGTTCCCAGCGGAGTAGCACTCATTTCCCCTAGCAGGGTCAGGATGGTTATCCCCAGCAGGTTTCAGATCGAATGCTTCCCCAGTCGTCAGCCCTGGAGGTTGCTGTTTCCCAGCAGAGCTATCTGTAAGCATTTCCCCAGTAAAGTCGACGGGTATCTATGAGGGTTCCAAGCAGAGGTAGGATGTACATCCCCAGCAAGTCAAAGATCGTGGTATCCCCACAGAGTGTTGGTGGTTCTTATCCCCAGCAATTCCCGAGCGGATTGGGTGCAAAGGAGGTTTCCTCAGCAAGGGTTGCCTATTTCCCAGCAGCAGTGCTATTCCCCAGCAGGGTGGAGTTGGAGCAATGGCGAGTTCCTCAGCAGAGTGTCTCGTGCTTCCCAGAAGAGTCCCTTGAGGGGGATATTTTTTATGCATTCATCATGTAAATAAGCATAGCATATTGCATAGAAAAAATAAATAATCGCGTAGCATTTCCATAATTATGGAGCATTACGCAGAAAAATCAATCATGCATCATTGCAAGCATAGGCTAGTCTCAAGCCGTGGTTACCGTTTGAGATATGGTTCTGCCAGTGGGTGAAGATGCTACTCGAGCCGTGATTACCGTTTGAGGAGTGGTTTCACTAGTTGGAAAATCATCAGTATTGCAAGTATCAGTTACTCGGGCCGTGATTACCGCTTGAGATTTGATGTTCTCCAGTAGTGCGATACTGGAGGAGATTTTTTCCGTCGGACAGAGATGGAGATGTGACGCGTTCAGCGCGATTCAAGCCGTGGATACCGCTTGATATTTGGTTTCGCCGGATGGTGAAGATGTTACTTGGATAAGTTCAACATCATGACGCGTTCAGCGCGATTCAAGCCGTGGATACCGCTTGATATTTGGTTTCGCCGGATGGTGAAGATGTTACTTGGATAAGTTCAACGTCATGACGCGATCAGCGCGACTCAAGCCGTGGTTACCGCTTGAAGGTTTGGTTTCACCAGATGGTGAAGATGTTACTCTGAGGAGTTTAGCATCATGGCGTCAGATCAGCAATGTTCCCCAATAGTGCGATATTGGAGGAAATTTTTCTATCGAGCAGAGATGGAAATAAAATCAGAGGGCGTTACGCGATCAGCGCGATTCTGGGGTTCAAACTGGAGAATGGGGTTCATTATTTTGGCAAACAGGAGAACGGGGTTCAAATGCAGTGATCGGGGATCATTCGCGAAAAAGAAGATTTCGGGGTTCGAGAAAAGCATAAAAAAGGAAAGGAATAATAATCCCGAGTGGATGAGTGGTGTTCAGGCCATGGTTATCCCTGCATTACCATTTATTTTGGTGGTCAGGTCGATGTTAACTGCTTCGGTATTCGGGCCAACTTTCTCCGTACCAGACGGATTTTGGTTTCGAGTTTGCTTCTTCGCCGATCCTGACAGGCATTGTTAATTATTTTCCCATCAGAGTGCAAATTGTTCGTCTGTTCTTGGTATTCAATCACTCTTCATCCTGATCATCTGAAAGCCGAGGCTATTCATATCGACAGGTTCACAGTGGATTGAATAGGGGCAGCTGTAACACCTCAAAATTTGCCCTCCTCTCTTGGGACTAGCATAACATATTGCATAACATTTTTAGGTCATTAGGCATTGCATATTGCATAACATGTGGTTACATTGTGCAAGTCATCCTCACAAGTCTTGATCAGAAGATAGGAGGTCATGTGCAAGCTAGGGTTTCATTTGGACTGGTCATTAATCATCTGAGGATGTGGAGGTCCAAATTAGGGTTTTGTGATTCTCAAGGAGATTGGTCTTCATCTTGTTTGAAATGATTCATCATCATCATCATGATTTGTCATCATCAGGAGTTTGATCAGGATTCCTTGAGATTAGGGTTTTGACCACTGGTCAACCCTAATCAGTTGCATTGGGCCAATCAGGGCATAGCAAGGAGATGGGGTCTACGATGGATATAGGGATCATTTCATGTTTGTATTGAGCTTATTGAGGCTAGGGTTTCATCCTTGAGCCATTTCCTCAGAAGATTGGGGCTCAGATTGATCAATGCATTGCCAAATTCATCTATCAGTTGAAAAAGTCAACCGTAGTCAACTGTGCTTGATTTTAGGGATTTGGAGGTGGGAGAGAGTTGGATATACTTCATTCATGTCGGAACAAGTGTTATTTTACATTGCAAAGCTCAAGAATGGAGAAAATAAAGTCAGAACAAAAATTGCCAAAAATAGAAAGTGACTTGTAATGGAAGTTTCCAAAAATGGAAAGTTTTTCATCACAAAATTACATGTACAAGGAAGCTTCAAATGAAAATTTGTTCAACATGAAAGTTGTAGATCTTGGTCTCACCTTTCCAAAAAGTCCAAGAACTTGAAATTCCCATGTATGGTTGACAAGTTGTGGTCCATTCATTTTCAAAAAAGACCCATAATCAAAGTGGCATAACTTTCACATGGAGGGTCCAAATTGGGTGATCTTTTTATGAGCAAACTCCATTTGACATGTACTTTCATGGTGCATAATCAAAATTCATCAAAAATGGTCAATGCAAAAGGTCAATTTTCAAGTGCACTAATTAAAATCCAAGGGCAAAATGGTCCAAGTTGAGAAATAATGGGAATTTTGGAATGGGAGTTTTTGCAACACCTCACATATGCCAAATAGAAGTGGTTTGAACTGTCATGAGTTTTCAAGGATCAATATTTGGCTAGGCCATTTTGGAACTTGCACTTAAAATGCAAAATTTGGCATAACATAGTGAAAATGAAAAATACAATGCCAATTGTCATGGGATCAAAGCCAACACATTCCAAATGGTATTTAGAGGATGTCTGAGCTGTCACATAGCTGTCATGAGCCCTAATGTGGAAATTCATTTTTGCCCTTTCACTCAAATTGCACATTATGCTAATTACATGTGTTTTGGCTAATTGGTGATTAAGTGAGTGATTAGAGTGGAGTATTTAATCATAATTGTAACAGAATTTGTTAACCACAATCACATTCACCAAGGTCTGTAACAGAATTTCACCAAGAACCTCTCAAATTCTCCAAAAAGCTTCATCACTTTTTCTCATCAATCTTCATCAATTCTCAATCATTTTGCGAAATTCCTTTTGCTTCATCTTCCATGGATCATTAGCTTGGACTGTTTTGGTGATTTGGTGCAAGGAACCATCAAAATCGTGACTGTTGCAAGGGAGCATAACCAATGCAAATTGAGATTGCTTTCACTTGGATCAACATTGAGCTTAGCTACGAGTTCTATTCACCTTCCTCAACCTTCTTCTTCATCTGTTTTGAAGAATCACATCCAAATACACACAAATTCATCACTGTCTTCAATCTAAGGTGCCAATCCGAATCTCGCTATTGCTTAAATTGAGATATGTGTTTTGTAGTGTGTTCAGTGTAGATCATAGTGCTATGCTTGGTTTTGGATTTGGTTAGTTATTGATTGAGTTATTTCGATTTGAAGTTTTGATGTAGTTTCTTTAAATGCTCGATCCGTGAGATGTAGTGAGAGTTAGGCAAAATCGTTAGCATATTTGTGACCTAGGTTGAGAGACGGTTCCAACGGTATCTCGCTCGTCCATTTTCGTTGAGTTTCGTTCATGGCCATGGCTGGAGATGAAGAACATTTGAAGGCGCGAAGAACATGAATTTGCTGGATTTGTTTCCTGTTTGATCCGTCAATTCGCAGGGCAATGTTCAAAAGCTGTTTCCCGCGGAAGCTGAGCCAACCACAGCGTGACAACACATTAATGAGGCTGTGTCGTTTTGGCCTTGGAATCGTTATTTACAAAATCGCCATTGGACTTAATAAATCATTTTAATTCATTCTAAATAATTATCACATAATTTAACAAACTTAAAAAAATCATAAAAAATTCATCTCTAGTCCAAAATTAGTGAGGCTTTTTTTGTTGGATTCATAATTTTGTCTAGAATTTTATAGGCATGATAACTCAAGTTGTGCTTGGAGAAATTTTGACTTGGCCTATTGATCTTTGACTTGTGTACATTTTTGTATGTTTTACCAAAACTTTCATGAAATGCTCATACTTGTAAAGAAATGAATGAAAATTTTTGTGCTTATTCTGGACATGTTGATAGTGATTTTCATGTAGAGTTTGTGATTTTTGGATACTTGGTGATGGAGATATGATTTTTTGAAGTAAGGTGTGACAATTTGTGTCACACCAAGCTAGGTCAACTTTCTGATTTTATTTGCATGACCTAGAAATGTTGAATTGCTCCAATCTTTTGCATGAATGATCATTGATATGTCAAGATAACATGTGATTTTTGCTGGAATTTTTGATGTCATTTTCTAATTGATTGATAATTTTCTTCTCTGTATGCTCATTTTGTGAATTTATGTGACACATGTTGGCATTTTGCTTGTGAAATTCTCATATGGTACTGGATGAAGATGAAATTTGATATGTTGATTGTAGACACATTATAGGACATCATGCTTTTGGTTCCATTCATTTCTTAATTGTTGTCACTGTTTTTTGAATTATTGAAATGGATGCTTGCTTGGATGTCTTGAATTGGCTTACATAATTGTGTCTGGACTTTTTGATTTTCATTGACCTACTTTCTTTTGTCCAATTGAGCTGAAAATTGACATGCTACTTGTTGATTGTGTCCTGTTTAGGTGTGAATTATTTGAGGATTTTTGGAATTGTTTTGGTATGCCTTTGATTGAAGTCATTCTGTTTGGACTTTTGGTGTTGTATTTGACCTAGTTTGTGGTATATTGTGCATGAATTGATATTGGTGAATGATATGAGCATGAGACCAATTGCATTTGCTTTCTATTTGTTTGAATGTGATTTTGGATTGGTTTTGCTTGCTGTTTAGATTTTTTTTATCCCTTTGGACCCTAGGCTTGGCCTAGTGGTCTAGTTTCTCACATTTGGTGTGGATTTTCAGGTTGAAATGCAAAAAGGCTTAAAGGAAAAAGTGCAAGTTGATTAAATTGAGTTTTGTTTGATGTTGTAAACTAACATTGATTTTGTGTTGTAGGTTTGATGCTTGAGCTTGAGCTCATAGCTTGCACTTGTGTGCATTAACTGGTGTTGTCTGTATAGATTAACATTTGCTGTTTATCGTTGGTTTGTCTGAGTACTGATGATACTTGATTGATTTCAGGTACATTTAGTCGCTTACAGTTGTCATACGGTGAACTGGACTTTTTGTGTTTTTAATCGCAATGTCGCGGTTAGCAAGAGTCGCCACCGACTTTTCTTTTATCCAATAAGGAAAGGTGGAAAAGAACAGGAAAAACCTTAATTTAGATTTTGGATTCGGGAGGTACATTATACAAAGGGAAGGTGTTAGCACCCTTTGTATCCATGGTTATCCATGGGCTCTTAATTGCTCGATCACTTATATTATTTTTAAAAAAAAAAGTGTTTGTGAATTGTTTAGAAAAATTGTTTTGAAAAGAGAATTTAACTTTGTAATGATTCTTGTATGAATGTATACAAAGTGATTATCTCGTTTAGTTTTGAAAATTGTTTAGAAAAATATAACTCGGTAATGATTCTAGTATGAATGTATACCAAGTGGTGATTTTCTAAAGGCATTTTGAAAGGTGTGAGGTGCAAAAAAGATGTTTTAAGTTGTGAGCCAGCAATTAAGAGTTATACCGACCCAAGGTCTTTACGGGCATTTCCTATCCTTATGAGGGTAAAACTGTCCTTATTATTGAGAAATAAGTAGTTTTATCCTTTGGATGTAAAAGGGTCATCGTAGGGTCATCGATTGGTCATTGAAGGCAACAGTTATGAGGATACCTTAGCATTCGAAGGGACTATCATCATTTAACCGTAGGCAACATCGGAGGGTCATCGAGGGACAAAGTTGTATATTCGAAGGCAACATCCGAGGGACTATAATTTATTTTATGATGATTTAACCGAAGGGTCTTTGCTAAGGGTATCCCCACGTTCGCGGGACATGACCGTAATATCGTAATCGTAAGGCAACAAAGAGAGGTCCAAGATCACTTATTCAAAGGCAAAGTTTTACAATTAATTATATAATTAGGATGAAACTCCACATTAAAATTATTAAAAATAATATATTAAAAAATTAATACATTAGAAATTAATACATTAAAAAATTAATTTAGGGTGAAACTCCACAAGGGTATCCCACAAATAAAGTGGAATACCTAGCCAATAACCTTTTCCTGGGATATGTGAACCTTTACGAAACTCAAAAAAAAGAAACATGTCAGAACACCAAATCAGGGGGCAATCGAAGATTACACCGGAGAAATATCACAACAATAAATAGGATAGGATAAATAATGCATGGCTATGATAAAAACATAAAAAAAAACAGATTAGAAGAATCAGGTATTGTCTCGTTCGCCTCTGCCTCGCCTAGCGAAGGCCACGGATTTTGAATTTGAAAACAGCCCCATGTTAGGAACTTTGAATTTTATGGCATTTTATCACAGGAATAACATGGTCAAACATTCAGGGTATTCAGGCATATTTAAATTCTCATACGAAAGCAAATTATATATCAACATTTAATCATGATGCATTATATATGTAGATATGGCCAATTGAAAGTATAAACAATAGAGATACGCAAACCTGTTTGCCAATTCAAGGTTGAAGGGATTGACCACTTGTAGTATCGGAATAAGTTAGGCAGCGGGAATTGGACGGCGATGGCTTCGGTGCAGATGGGCTGCCTTCAGGGTTTCTTTACTCTGAATTCTCCGGGTAGGCAGGGTTCCTATGCCAAAATTTCTATCCGTCCTTCTCTGTTCTCTCTCTTTCTTTTTCCTCAAGGTTTTGTTCCAAGGAAACCTCAGAGTGTTTTGCTTCTCTTCCTTCTTTCTCCAGTGAATCTCCCAGTGTAAACTCCAAATCTAACTCCAAGTGTTTTTTCCTCTACTGAAACTTCAGTATTTATAGACTAATTTCGTGGGTAATGGGCTTGGAATGAGGGAGACCCAAGTCCAAAATAATTTGTTATATTTTATTTATATATTTATTTTAATTATTTAATTAATTAATTAATTAATTAATTAATTAAATTTTTTCTTTTTTTTTTTTCGTTTTCTTTTTCGTTTTTTTTTTATTTTTTTTTTTTAGGAAAAATGATGGGTAATTTTTGGGGTATGACAACAGTTCTTTAAGAACTTGCTTGCTGTTGCTTGGTTTTTTTAACCAGTTGAGGTAGAATCTCTATACTTCATGTAGTCTGGAAGACCTGGCCTGTTACTTGGCCAGGCAACTGTCTGAAGTCCTCCTTAAGAGGCGATGTTTGTGATTGTTTACTTTTGTGCCAAGCAGGTGAAGACCTCTATGAGGCAATTGGCGGAATCCAAGGGATATGCAATCTATCCCCCGCTATTCTGTGAGTCGTCCCTCTGCTCACACGGCTGTGTGTTGATGCATTGGGACACAAACCCAAGATCTTGTGCTGTTGCACAATCGAGTCAGAGTCTTGAGCGTAGAAGGGTCCCTCCATTCTGGACCCACGCTCCTTTGTCTGAAGCTCTCCCTGGTCAGGGATAAGAGCTGTGAAGTCTAATCTTCACTCACCTTTCATCTGCTTCACCTTAGCCCCGCAATGGCAAGGTTAAGAGCGAATACTACCCATGTACAGATGACTTGCTTCGGCAGTCCACCCTTGTTTGAGCCTCACTTGACTGGATATAGTGTGTGCTATGTGAAATGTTTGTTTTATTTTTGATTGATGCTTGCATGCTTGCTTTCTTCCTGGATAGGATTAGCTTGCAGTTGTGCAAGTAGGTAGAAACCTCAACGTAGGGCAATGATGCATGACAACACTAGGCTCGAGTCCAGCTCCCTGGTAGTGTGTCTCCCCTTGGTTTCTGGCTAGATTTTCTTTCCCTTTCAGGGGAACTACATCGCCCTGATCCTCGTTCCAGACGAGGTATGTAGGCAGGAGACCGTGCGAGGTCTCTCCGGGCACTTTTTTTTCTTTTTGGGTGTGTTTACTTGTTATCTTCTTGTGTGTGTTTGGTTCGGATGCCGACGTAAGTCCAGTGATTGGCGGTCGGGCTCCACGTTTGCCTTCTTGTGTGCGTTTTGGTTCGGATGTTGATGTAAGCCCAGTGATTGGCATTCAGGCTCCATGTTTGCCGGTGTGTTTATTTGCTTGTTTGGCGTGCGTGAGCCGAACTACGGCAACTCTGATTCTTGTTCCAGACGAGATACGTAGGCATAGGATGCGACGTCCTATCGAGCTCTCTCCCCCTTAACCCCACATGTGTTGTCTTCGGTGCGTGTGTGTGTGTGGTGTTTTAGCAACCTTTTCTTTTCTTAGAGCGTGGATCCCGTCGAGTACGACGGACGTGAGGGGTGCTAATACCTTCCCCTTGCGTAACCGACTCCCTTACCCTTTCTCTTTGGTCGCGAGACCATTTCCTTTCCAGGTTTCTCTGAGCGTTTCCTTTCCCTATTTTGGGATAAATAACGCGCAGTGGCGGCTCTGTGTTGTTTTTTTTGTTTTAGCCCGCCGGTTGTTTTTTCGCGGATGCGACAGCTGGCGACTCTGCTGGGGATCTGACAGATGTTGACCTGTGCTGGTCCATCTTCCCTAAGCGAGTCCTTCCTAGCGTTCTAGGATAGTTTATGTTGCTTGTTTTGCTGTATTTATTGCATTTATTATTCTAACCTGTGTATATATTTGCATAAATATTTGCATGCATCATACTATCATGTTGTTGCCGTCCTCTGTGCAGGTGGTTCCTCTGTTTGGGGTGGGTGTTCTGAGTGGGGCTAAAACCCAGGCCCGAGTGTACACCTAGGATTAGTGTGGTCTCACGTTCCTCATTTGCTATATCAGTATGATGTTGCAACGTGACATACCACAAGTCGGACGAGGTTCATTTGGTAGTGCTTTCCATTGTGGAATATTTCACTTTGGTTGAGTTGCTTCATTTGAGCTGTTGACTCTGGTGACCGATCATTTCCCGGATCTTTGGTTTAGACGATCTCAGGAGAGCTACAATGGCACACCCGAAAGGGCAAACCCATTGAGTACCTCTGCCCGATTGTCGAGACTATTATCCGCCTTAGGATGACCTGATTAGAATTTACCTGTGAGGGGAGGGTGATTCTTTCAGATGCATGTTCAGATGGTGACTCAGATGGTGACTTTTTGTTCCGTGGATCAGAGTCCTATTTATAAGTCGGATTTATGGTCATTTATTGTCGTGACGCCGGAGTGCTGTCCGTGGTATTTATCAGTGGGGATCCGTTTATTTCAGGATTCCCTGGGCCGATTTTATCAGTGGGGATCCGTTTATTTCAGGATTCCCCGGGCCGATTCAGAGATGGTTGTGGGTATCTGTTCAGAGATTGTCAGATGATGATGATGATGTATCTGTCTTCCGTTTATTTCGGAACCCTTGAGTTGGATTTGTGGTTACATGTTCCCTCAGATGATTGTGATCAGTTCAGAGATCCGAGCTGTGGTTCAGAGCAACAGATGATCAGATGACTTGGAGGATGGCAATGCATTGCATTCATTCATCAACATCATTAACATTGCATTTACCTGCATCTAACACATGTTTATACATATGCAGGGACATTTTGATCGAGATCCTGGTTGAGAGACTTTCTGTTCAGATATGAGGACCGGTTTGAAAGACAACGTTGCCTACAGTTTCTTCAACCCAGAGATTGACGAGTTGAGAGATATGATAGCATTGATTACACCCGACCATGTGGGGATGTTCAGAGAGGCATACGGTAGTATCCTGAAGATGGTTTTCAAACTCACTGATAGTGACAGAAGTGCCATTCATACCCTTCTCCAGTTCTATGACCCAGGTCTGAGATGCTTCGTGTTTCCAGATTATTTGTTGGGGCCTCTGATGGAGGACTATGCTAGCATCCTGGGTATTCCGATCCGAGATCAGATTCCTTTCTGTGCTATTAGAGGAGAGCCTGACGTCCTTGGGATTTCTCGTGCTCTTTATTTGAGTCCGGAAGTGACCAAGGAGGGTTTGAAGGAGAAAGGAAAATTACCCGGTTTTCATTTGAGTTTCTTGGAGGCTAATGCCAAGGAACATGCTGCGATGGGTAATTGGAAGACGGTTTGTGCCTTGATTGCTGTGAGCATTTATGGTGTCATCATGTTCCCTAATCATAAGAGCTTTGTGGACCATAATGCCATCAGATTGTTTATACAGGGGAACCCTATTCCTACTCTGATCGGAGATGTCTACTACTCGGTTCATAACAGGAACGAGAAGCGGCGTGGGGGTTTGATCCGGTGCTGTGCTCAGTTGCTATTCCGGTGGTTTATGGGATATTTGCCTTCCCGAGGTGCTTTTGCTCAGATTGATCCCACTGTCAAGTGGTCATTCAGGTTGATGGGTTTGAGGGCTGATGACATAGCATGGACTCATAATGGTTTGGCTGGACGGGATTTCATATATAGCTGTGGGAGATTCCCCAATGTGCCTCTCATAGGAGTTCAGGGTTGCATTAACTACAATCCGACACTTCTTAGGAGACAGATGGGGTTTGCCATGGAGGTTCCTTCTCTCGAGCGAGAGATTCAGGAGTCCTTTTACTTCTCAGCTGAGGGCAATCAGGCCAGGTTGATGCAAGTGTCAGGGGCATGGCGCAACATTCAGAGAAAGGGCAAAGTTCCTTATGGGAAGGTCAACTGTCGGTCTTTCCCTCCATTTGATGATTGGTTGCGGAAGAGAATTGAGATTACCCATCTACCATTTCCGGGAGGTGATCCTGGGTATCCTATGATTGAGGGTCCAAGGTCTTCTGTCAGTATGGAAGAATTCCTCGAGATGAAGAAGGCCAGAGATCAGTTGCTTACAGAGAAAGCGGAATTGGAGATGAGGGTTGCTCGGATTCAGATGACTAACCAGGAGATCAAAGTGAAGATGGAAGATCAAGACAAGCGACATGCCTTAGAAGCGAAGCGCTTTGAGATGGATACTGCCTACTATGGGAAAATTAACCAAGCCTTAGCGTCATCTACCAGAGAGCACGACGTCACTAAGGAGAAGCTAGCCAGAGCTGCAAAGGTTATTGAAGACGAGAAGAGGAGGCAAATCCTCGTGAGAGATCAGAGGGACGACAGAGTCCGGGTTCTCATTGCTGAGTGGGAGGCCAAGCTGAAGGTTAAGGAATCAGAGAATGTGAAGATCGTCGCCGAGAGAGATCATTACATCGCTGAGAGAGATCATTACTTCAGGCAGATGAAGATTCACCAGAAAGAGGTGGGGAGATTACAGCAGGAGAATACCGAGCTCAGGTTCGCCGCAGAGTTCGCAAAGATGGTTGATGATGTAGGGCCGTCTGTGGGACCCTCATCAGGCTAGCCTTTCATCTGTGTGGATTACCGTCAGGCCTGTTGACGGAATTCAGTTGCTTGTATTTCTTTCCCGATTCTGGAGATTTATATCAGCTGATGTATGACTATGGCACTTATTGTGCATTTTGTTATGTGATGGTTATTTTCACTCAGTGATTGATCTTCAAACTTTATTTGCTTTACCGTATGCACTCACACAAGCACACACATGGTTGGGGGGGGTATTTTTGCTAAATCATATATCTCTGATCTGTGTGATAAAATCAAATGCTGAATATCAGAATACTGTTGCCGGATTATTATTTGTCTCAATGAAGCCAGGATCGAGAAACGAAGTGTTCCTCATGTGGATGAACATTGCATTCATGCATAAACCATAATAACTTGTCTTTTGTTTTGCAGGTGTCAGTTTCTAATCTGTTTGATTGACACAGGAATGATGAATCCGCCCAACGCCGACCTTCTCGAGCTGAAAGAGAAGATGGGAGAGCTGATCAATGTCATGCAAGAGTTCGCCTTAGGGCAGAAAGCGATTGCCGAGAAGGTGGGGAGGATTGAAGACTGGCTGAAGATGGGGAACATACAAGGAAACGCTTCGTCGTCTGGACCGAAGAAATCCTTTGGTGATGGTCAGCCTAAGAAGGAGGACGACGCGAGTGCTATGTCTATGCATGCCCAGAGAGGACGTGGTAGGGATCGTTACTACCAGCACACTGCTGCGGTAACCATCCCTGTTGGTAAGCAGTTGGTCCGACAGCAACCTCAGTCAACTCCCCAGAAAGCACAGGGAGCTGGGAGCCAAGTGAGAGGAAAAGGGATTGATCGCCATTTTGACAGGCCGCCCGTGACATATGCTGTTCTGTTCAAAAAGCTGATGGATCTTGGGTTGGTTCAGCCGAGGGCGATGGTTCCGATGAGATCAGATCAGAGGCCTCCTAATTATGATGAGAACGCCCAGTGCGAATTTCATTCTGGTACACCGGGGCATAACATTGAGGGCTGTAGAGCATTCAAGAATGTTGTCCAGGATCTGGTAGACTCCAAAGCCATCAATTTTGCACCGTCACCGAATGTTAATGCTAATCCCATGCCGGCACATGGTCAGGCAATGGTGAGTGCAATTGCTGAAGATTCGGATCACGCCTGTGGGGTGGGTGAAGAGACTGATGGTAACTGCAAGTTCAGTGGTTGGATAAAGCCGTGCGCACCAGGGATGGAAGTCCAGAACTGGAAGGCCTAAAAAGATCATCACGGTCACTCTACTTGAAGAGTAATGATTTCTGTTTTGATTTTATTTGCATGAAAGCCATACGTGTTGCCCGACACGTAATGGTCCATTGTAAGGGCCACCTCATGTTACATTTGCAACATTTCTGCATCATTAATAAATGGATGTTTTTCAGTCAAAAAGTGGTGTTCCCTGTTTTTCATTTATTTTTGCAGTTTAAAAACAAATAAAAATGGCAATGTTTGTTTTCATTTTTCTTTTTTTGATTTATCTCGTTCCGGCTTCGAAAAGTAATTCTCCGGATCTCGTTGATAACAATTTGGTTACACCTCATATGACTTCGACAAACCGATCTATCATACCGAAGAAGAAGGCGAAGAAGATTGTGGTCTGCTGGAAGATTAGCCAGGTTGTCGAAACAAGAGGAGAAGGTGATTCAGCCGCACGAGGAGCGGGTTGAGGTTGTTATTCCAAGCGCCGCCGAGGTCAGGAAGAAAAAAATTGGGGCTGCTTCAGAGGCAAGTCAAGAGCAGAATGGTAGCCCTGTGGAAAGAGCATGTCGATACCGTCGCCTAGTCGTGTCAGGATATGCCAGGGTCGGATACCAATGTCGTTGTGCACAAGCTGCCATAGAGAGAAGATTGTCCTCTAAAGAAGCAGAACGCCAGTGCCTGTATCAGAGAGCCATGGTGACTTTGTTCCATGATGTGATTCATCATGAAAATGAATGCTATGCTATGACATGATAGCAAAGTCCCACACAGGAGAGGGGCATCTGGTAGATCTGGCCAAGCTGAATGGACCAGTGGAGACAATTCAAACTGGGGTTGAATTCAAGTGAGTGCACTATCAGAGTGCGATCCGGTAAGCTGTTGGGGTTTATTGTAAGAGAGGAATCGAGGTTGATCCTGCTAAAAAAAAAATAAATAATAATAATACCTGAACCGAGAATAGAGAAAGAGGTTCGTGGTCCCTTAGGTAGATGGAACTACATGTCATGGTTCACATCTTATCTAACAGCCACGAGGCAACCCATTCAAGAAAGAAGATCAAACGGTCAGGTGAAATAATGATTGCCAAAAGGGTATTGAAAGAATAAAGAATAAGTTGCAGGAACCTCTGATTCTGATACCTTCCGTGGAAGGAGCGATTGTTAATCTGTGCTTGACGGCCTTCGAGGGGTCTACGAGGTGTATTGGGTCAGCATGACGCATCTTGTCGAAAAGAGCATGCAATTTACCTTAGCAAAAAGTTTACCGACTGTGAAACAATGCATTCACTGTTCGAGAAAACTTGCTGTACTTTGGCATAGGCTGTTCGCCGACTGAGACAGTGTATGCAGGTTCATAACACTTTGTGGATTTCCGAGATGGATCCGATCAAGTATGGGTTTGAGAATCCAGCATCGGCCGGACAGGTTGCGAGAGTGCAAAAGAATGTTGACTGATTTGTGGTGCTCTCAGAGAGCAATCAAGGGGTATTGTCTGATTACATCGCCCCGCAACCCATTGAGGATTATCAACCGATGAAGTTTGAGTTCCCTGATGAGGATATCTCGAGGTGCTCTAATCGAAAGATTGAGAGTAACCGATCCCGGAGGAGGGGCATGACCCCGAATCCGAACGGATTCTGATGTCTGATGGGGAGGTTAAGGTGAATGAGCTTTCGTTTCCCGGTTAGCATTCGAATACACCGACAGTATGGGCAAGTGTGAAGCTTGTATCCTGGGTATCGAACCTCGGTGCGCCTACTGGGGCAACATCTTTCTCGTTGGTGTATGGAATGAAGCCGTGCTACCGGTTGAGGTTCAAATCCTCTTTAAGAGTCCTGATGGATGTAAAGTTGCAAGAGGCTGAATGGGTAAGGACCCGATATGAAGAGTTGAGCCTAATTGAAGAAAAGAGGCTAGCAGCCATTTGTCATGGGCAATTGTACCAGCAAAGGATGAAGCGTGCTTTTAACAGAAAGGTACGACCTCGAGTGTATCACGTAGGTGATATGGTGCTGAAAAGGATCTTTCCTCCTCAAAATGATCGTAGGGGCAAATGGACACCAAATTATGAAGGTCCATTCGTGGTTAAGAAGGTTTTCTCTGGTGGAGTCTTGTTGCTAACGACCATGGATGGCGAGGATTTTCCATCCCCTGTGAATACGGACGCAGTTAAAAAATACTTCGTATAAGAGACCCGTTGGACGACGAAAAGAAGAAAATAGTCCAGGCAAAAATGGGCATCCCGGCGAACCGAAAAACAGAAAGAAAGGTTCGGGCAAAAATTAGGGATAAAAAATGAAAAATGTACACCCGGCAAGTCGAAAACCTGAAAAGGCGACTTGGGCAAAAAAGGGTATCCCGGTGGACTGAAAACCCGAAAGGGCGGTCCAGGCAAAAGAGGGATTGAAACGAACAACTGCGTCTAGCATGATCGTTTGCGCTTTGGTTAAAGCATCATAGATAATACCCGGTAGGGATCAGTTGGAATCGTCTTGTTCGGAAGGTAGAAAGCATGGAGGGTCTGAGGATATATGGGGTGCAACCGAGTTGGAACTCGATGAGATCACGGGTTTCACATTGCCATTAGGATAGATTTTGCCTTTTGTGCGCAATTACCTCTTTTCAGGAATTGCTTCCTTTTGTATTGCTCAATTTGAGCCACACTTTTTCAATAAATAAAATGCATATTCAGTCAAATAATTTTGTTTTTGTCTTTCATTACCGCTTTGATTGCAAAAACATCCAATATTTTTGATAAAGAATGTTGCATTTTAAGACATACAGGTCCCTTCCAATGCATGTTTATAAGGTTGAAAACTTGAAATCTTATTCGGAAGGATTGAGTGACCCAAGTGTTGAAATCTTGACACGCCTGGGGCACGGTTTTATCTAACGGTCTGTTTTGCAGGTGTTGTTAGATGTTTTTCACTCACTTGCAGGTTGTGATGTGGAAGCTTTGTAACAGATCCCCAGAGAGTTCGCTCAGGGACGAATGAATGAAAAACGACGAAGTGACGTTGAGACGCATGACGATCCTTGATTTTAATCAAGAAGACTCTTCAAAATCGGAAGATTGGAAAGTCTGTAGAAATTCCCCGCAGAGTCCAATCAGGGACGAGGGACGGACGAAAGAATATGAAGGGATGATGGAGAGACGTTGAGACGTACGACGATCCTTGATGATAATCAAGAAGACTCTTCAAAGTCGAAAGATTGAAAAGTATGTATAAGTCCCAGGAGTTCGTTCTTCGTCGAGCGCGGAGCGATTGGGAATACAAGATGATGGAGCAGAAAAGGTCCAGACGAGTCTGGGAATTCTCAAAAGTGGAAAGCTGATACGAGATTGGGAGGTTGATACCATGGTTCGATGAGTCGACGGGTGTTCTGTACCAATTTTTCTCATTTCCCAGCTATGTCCCCAAGCAGAATCAGAGGGCCAACTCCCCTGCAGATCCAAGGTCTGTGACTTTCCCAGCCGAGTCGGGATGATTATCCCCGGCAGGTAAATGGTGTTTCCTCAGCAGTCAGGTCCGAAGGTTGTTATCCCCGAGTGGAGCGAGTTTCAATGAAATATATCTCCAGCAGTGTTCATCCTACCAGTGGATTGGACAGGTTCCCGTAGCAGACGAATATCTGCATCCCCAGCAGTGTATTCTACCTATGGATCGGATGGGTCGTTCCCAGCGGAGTAGCACTCATTTCCCCTAGCAGGGTCAGGATGGTTATCCCCAGCAGGTTTCAGATCGAATGCTTCCCCAGTCGTCAGCCCTGGAGGTTGCTGTTTCCCAGCAGAGCTATCTGTAAGCATTTCCCCAATAAAGTCGACGGGTATCTGTGAGGGTTCCAAGCAGAGGTAGGATGTACATCCCCAGCAAGTCAAAGATCGTGGTATCCCCACAGAGTGTTGGTGGTTCTTATCCCCAGCAATTCCCGAGCGGATTGGGTGCAAAGGAGGTTTCCTCAGCAAGGGTTGCCTATTTCCCAGCAGCAGTGTTATTCCCCAGCAGGGTGGAGTTGGAGCAATGGCGAGTTCCTCAGCAGAGTGTCTCGTGCTTCCCAGAAGAGTCCCTTGAGGGGGATATTTTTTATGCATTCATCATGTAAATAAGCATAGCATATTGCATAGAAAAAATAAATAATCGCGTAGCATTTCCATAATTATGGAGCATTACGCAGAAAAATCAATCATGCATCATTGCAAGCATGGGCTAGTCTCAAGCCGTGGTTACCGTTTGAGATATGGTTCTGCCAGTGGGTGAAGATGCTACTCGAGCCGTGATTACCGTTTGAGGAGTGGTTTCACTAGTTGGAAAATCATCAGTATTGCAAGTATCAGTTACTCGGGCCGTGATTACCGCTTGAGATTTGATGTTCTCCAGTAGTGCGATACTGGAGGAGATTTTTTCCGTCGGACAGAGATGGAGATGTGACGCGTTCAGCGCGATTCAAGCCGTGGATACCGCTTGATATTTGGTTTCGCCGGATGGTGAAGATGTTACTTGGATAAGTTCAACATCATGACGCGTTCAGCGCGATTCAAGCCGTGGATACCGCTTGATATTTGGTTTCGCCGGATGGTGAAGATGTTACTTGGATAAGTTCAACGTCATGACGCGATCAGCGCGACTCAAGCCGTGGTTACCGCTTGAAGGTTTGGTTTCACCAGATGGTGAAGATGTTACTCTGAGGAGTTTAGCATCATGGCGTCAGATCAGCAATGTTCCCCAATAGTGCGATATTGGAGGAAATTTTTCTATCGAGCAAAGATGGAAATAAAATCAGAGGGCGTTACGCGATCAGCGCGATTCTGGGGTTCAAACTGGAGAATGGGGTTCATTATTTTGGCAAACAGGAGAACGGGGTTCAAATGCAGTGATCGGGGATCATTCGCGAAAAAGAAGATTTCGGGGTTCGAGAAAAGCATAAAAAAGGAAAGGAATAATAATCCCGAGTGGATGAGTGGTGTTCAGGCCATGGTTATCCCTGCATTACCATTTATTTTGGTGGTCAGGTCGATGTTAACTGCTTCGGTATTCGGGCCAACTTTCTCCGTACCAGACGGATTTTGGTTTCGAGTTTGCTTCTTCGCCGATCCTGACAGGCATTGTTAATTATTTTCCCATCAGAGTGCAAATTGTTCGTCTGTTCTTGGTATTCAATCACTCTTCATCCTGATCATCTGAAAGCCGAGGCTATTCATATCGACAGGTTCACAGTGGATTGAATAGGGGCAGCTGTAACACCTCAAAATTTGCCCTCCTCTCTTGGGACTAGCATAACATATTGCATAACATTTTTAGGTCATTAGGCATTGCATATTGCATAACATGTGGTTACATTGTGCAAGTCATCCTCACAAGTCTTGATCAGAAGATATGAGGTCATGTGCAAGCTAGGGTTTCATTTGGACTGGTCATTAATCATCTGAGGATGTGGAGGTCCAAATTAGGGTTTTGTGATTCTCAAGGAGATTGGTCTTCATCTTGTTTGAAATGATTCATCATCATCATCATGATTTGTCATCATCAGGAGTTTGATCAGGATTCCTTGAGATTAGGGTTTTGACCACTGGTCAACCCTAATCAGTTGCATTGGGCCAATCAGGGCATAGCAAGGAGATGGGGTCTACGATGGATATAGGGATCATTTCATGTTTGTATTGAGCTTATTGAGGCTAGGGTTTCATCCTTGAGCCATTTCCTCAGAAGATTGGGGCTCAGATTGATCAATGCATTGCCAAATTCATCTATCAGTTGAAAAAGTCAACCGTAGTCAACTGTGCTTGATTTTAGGGATTTGGAGGTGGGAGAGAGTTGGATATACTTCATTCATGTCAGAACAAGTGTTATTTTACATTGCAAAGCTCAAGAATGGAGAAAATAAAGTCAGAACAAAAATTGCCAAAAATAGAAAGTGACTTGTAATGGAAGTTTCCAAAAATGGAAAGTTTTTCATCACAAAATTACATGTCCAAGGAAGCTTCAAATGAAAATTTGTTCAACATGAAAGTTGTAGATCTTGGTCTCACCTTTCCAAAAAGTCCAAGAACTTGAAATTCCCATGTATGGTTGACAAGTTGTGGTCCATTCATTTTCAAAAAAGACCCATAATCAAAGTGGCATAACTTTCACATGGAGGGTCCAAATTGGGTGATCTTTTTATGAGCAAACTCCATTTGACATGTACTTTCATGGTGCATAATCAAAATTCATCAAAAATGGTCAATGCAAAAGGTCAATTTTCAAGTGCACTAATTAAAATCCAAGGGCAAAATGGTCCAAGTTGAGAAATAATGGGAATTTTGGAATGGGAGTTTTTGCAACACCTCACATATGCCAAATAGAAGTGGTTTGAACTGTCATGAGTTTTCAAGGATCAATATTTGGCTAGGCCATTTTGGAACTTGCACTTAAAATGCAAAATTTGGCATAACATAGTGAAAATGAAAAATACAATGCCAATTGTCATGGGATCAAAGCCAACACATTCCAAATGGTATTTAGAGGATGTCTGAGCTGTCACATAGCTGTCATGAGCCCTAATGTGGAAATTCATTTTTGCCCTTTCACTCAAATTGCACATTATGCTAATTACATGTGTTTTGGCTAATTGGTGATTAAGTGAGTGATTAGAGTGGAGTATTTAATCATAATTGTAACAGAATTTGTTAACCACAATCACATTCACCAAGGTCTGTAACAGAATTTCACCAAGAACCTCTCAAATTCTCCAAAAAGCTTCATCACTTTTTCTCATCAATCTTCATCAATTCTCAATCATTTTGCGAAATTCCTTTTGCTTCATCTTCCATGGATCATTAGCTTGGACTGTTTTGGTGATTTGGTGCAAGGAACCATCAAAATCGTGACTGTTGCAAGGGAGCATAACCAATGCAAATTGAGATTGCTTTCACTTGGATCAACATTGAGCTTAGCTACGAGTTCTATTCACCTTCCTCAACCTTCTTCTTCATCTGTTTTGAAGAATCACATCCAAATACACACAAATTCATCACTGTCTTCAATCTAAGGTGCCAATCCGAATCTCGCTATTGCTTAAATTGAGATATGTGTTTTGTAGTGTGTTCAGTGTAGATCATAGTGCTATGCTTGGTTTTGGATTTGGTTAGTTATTGATTGAGTTATTTCGATTTGAAGTTTTGATGTAGTTTCTTTAAATGCTCGATCTGTGAGATGTAGTGAGAGTTAGGCAAAATCGTTAGCATATTTGTGACCTAGGTTGAGAGACGGTTCCAACGGTATCTCGCTCGTCCATTTTCGTTGAGTTTCGTTCATGGCCATGGCTGGAGATGAAGAACATTTGAAGGCGCGAAGAACATGAATTTGCTGGATTTGTTTCCTGTTTGATCCGTCAATTCGCAGGGCAATGTTCAAAAGCTGTTTCCCGCGGAAGCTGAGCCAACCACAGCGTGACAACACATTAATGAGGCTGTGTCGTTTTGGCCTTGGAATCGTTATTTACAAAATCGCCATTGGACTTAATAAATCATTTTAATTCATTCTAAATAATTATCACATAATTTAACAAACTTAAAAAAATCATAAAAAATTCATCTCTAGTCCAAAATTAGTGAGGCTTTTTTTGTTGGATTCATAATTTTGTCTAGAATTTTATAGGCATGATAACTCAAGTTGTGCTTGGAGAAATTTTGACTTGGCCTATTGATCTTTGACTTGTGTACATTTTTGTATGTTTAACCAAAACTTTCATGAAATGCTCATACTTGTAAAGAAATGAATGAAAATTTTTGTGCTTATTCTGGACATGTTGATAGTGATTTTCATGTAGAGTTTGTGATTTTTGGATACTTGGTGATGGAGATATGATTTTTTGAAGTAAGGTGTGACAATTTGTGTCACACCAAGCTAGGTCAACTTTCTGATTTTATTTGCATGACCTAGAAATGTTGAATTGCTCCAATCTTTTGCATGAATGATCATTGATATGTCAAGATAACATGTGATTTTTTCTGGAATTTTTGATGTCATTTTCTAATTGATTGATAATTTTCTTCTCTGTATGCTCATTTTGTGAATTTATGTGACACATGTTGGCATTTTGCTTGTGAAATTCTCATATGGTACTGGATGAAGATGAAATTTGATATGTTGATTGTAGACACATTATAGGACATCATGCTTTTGGTCCCATTCATTTCTTAATTGTTGTCACTGTTTTATGAATTATTGAAATGGATGCTTGCTTGGATGTCTTGAATTGGCTTACATAATTGTGTCTGGACTTTTTGATTTTCATTGACCTACTTTCTTTTGTCCAATTGAGCTGAAAATTGACATGCTACTTGTTGATTGTGTCCTGTTTAGGTGTGAATTATTTGAGGATTTTTGGAATTGTTTTGGTATGCCTTTGATTGAAGTCATTCTGTTTGGACTTTTGGTGTTGTATTTGACCTAGTTTGTGGTATATTGTGCATGAATTGATATTGGTGAATGATATGAGCATGAGACCAATTGAATTTGCTTTCTATTTGTTTGAATGTGATTTTGGATTGGTTTTGCTTGCTGTTTCGATTTTTTTTATCCCTTTGGACCCTAGGCTTGGCCTAGTGGTCTAGTTTCTCACATTTGGTGTGGATTTTCAGGTTGAAATGCAAAAAGGCTTAAAGGAAAAAGTGCAAGTTGATTAAATTGAGTTTTGTTTGATGTTGTAAACTAACATTGATTTTGTGTTGTAGGTTTGATGCTTGAGCTTGAGCTCATAGCTTGCACTTGTGTGCATTAACTGGTGTTGTCTGTATAGATTAACATTTGCTGTTTATCGTTGGTTTGTCTGAGTACTGATGATACTTGATTGATTTCAGGTACATTTAGTCGCTTACAGTTCTTTAAGAACTTGCTTGCTGTTGCTTGGTTTTTTTAACCAGTTGAGGTAGAATCTCTATACTTCATGTAGTCTGGAAGACCTGGCCTGTTACTTGGCCAGGCAACTGTCTGAAGTCCTCCTTAAGAGGCGATGTTTGTGATTGTTTACTTTTGTGCCAAGCAGGTGAAGACCTCTATGAGGCAATTGGCGGAATCCAAGGGATATGCAATCTATCCCCCGCTATTCTGTGAGTCGTCCCTCTGCTCACACGGCTGTGTGTTGATGCATTGGGACACAAACCCAAGATCTTGTGTTGTTGCACAATCGAGTCAGAGTCTTGAGCGTAGAAGGGTCCCTCCATTCTGGACCCACGCTCCTTTGTCTGAGGCTCTCCCTGGTCAGGGATAAGAGCTGTGAAGTCTAATCTTCACTCACCTTTCATCTACTTCACCTTAGCCCCGCAATGGCAAGGTTAAGAGCGAATACTACCCATGTACAGATGACTTGCTTCGGCAGTCCACCCTTGTTTGAGCCTCACTTGACTGGATATAGTGTGTGCTATGTGAAATGTTTGTTTTATTTTTGATTGATGCTTGCATGCTTGCTTTCTTCCTGGATAGGATTAGCTTGCAGTTGTGCAAGTAGGTAGAAACCTCAACGTAGGGCAATGATGCATGACAACACTAGGCTCGAGTCCAGCTCCCTGGTAGTGTGTCTCCCCTTGGTTTCTGGCTAGATTTTCTTTCCCTTTCAGGGGAACTACATCGCCCTGATCCTCGTTCCAGACGAGGTATGTAGGCAGGAGACCGTGCGAGGTCTCTCCTGGCACTTTTTTTTCTTTTTGGGTGTGTTTACTTGTTATCTTCTTGTGTGTGTTTGGTTCGGATGCCGACGTAAGTCCAGTGATTGGCGGTCGGGCTCCATGTTTGCCTTCTTGTGTGCGTTTTGGTTCGGATGCTGATGTAAGCCCAGTGATTGGCATTCAGGCTCCATGTTTGCCGGTGTGTTTATTTGCTTGTTTGGCGTGCGTGAGCCGAACTACGGCAACTCTGATTCTCGTTCCAGACGAGATACGTAGGCATAGGATGCGACGTCCTATCGAGCTCTCTCCCCCTTAACCCCACCTGTGTTGTCTTCGGTGCGTGTGTGTGTGTGTGGTGTTTTAGCAACCTTTTCTTTTCTTAGAGCGTGGATCCCATCGAGTACGACGGACGTGAGGGGTGCTAATACCTTCCCCTTGCGTAACCGACTCCCTTACCCTTTCTCTTTGGTCGCGAGACCATTTCCTTTCCAGGTTTCTCTGAGCGTTTCCTTTCCCTATTTTGGGATAAATAACGCGCAGTGGCGGCTCTGTGTTGTTTTTTTTGTTTTAGCCCGCCGGTTGTTTTTTCACGGATGCGACAGGGGGCCTTGATAATTCACCACCGAAAACTGCTACTAAACATTCTCAACTAGCGACTCCGATCATGAAACTGCTTCGACCAAAAAAGGTGAGGCTGGAGGGAACCCAGAACCCATGGTTGTGGATGAATTGGTTGAAGATGGAGATACTCCTGAAGACGATTTATACAATGTCGGAGGAACAATCAATCCCCAGGGGGAGGTGGCAATGTCAAGGATACGGTTATGGAGGAAGAAAACGAAGGCAACCAAATTCTAATCCCTGGCAATGACGGAGGCTTTGAAGGGAGGGAGGCTGATACAGGCGAAGGGCAGGCTCAAAATCAAACTCTTATCACTCTAACTATTGCAGTTGTCCTAACAGATGGAGTTTCGACAAGTAGTACTGAGGGCCTTTTTGCAGAAAGACTAGCTACTCTGAAACGAAGCCAACCCCTTGAGTATTTAAAGGCTATCTTAAGTTGTAGGAAAAGTTCCTCTGACAAAAGACTTAGCACTACTTCGGTGTCTGAAGATCAACCTTCGAGCACTCCTGCAGATTAAGTACTTTCTAAGATTAAAGACAAAGTCTTCAAAGGCGACTTGTTCCTACTGTTGTTGGCTGATCCTTCTGCCCCTTTGACCCTAAAGGATCTTCTGAACCAAGTCGACCTGCTGGAAACTTCTCCTGAAGTTTCCAGTGTTATATTGGAGATAGGTACTATGATCGACTAAGTTGTCGCAAATCATAAGTTGTACCTCAACTTACAAGAGAAATTGAGAAGAAGTCTGCTTCTGAGGATGATGCCTGGGATGCTGCCACCGAGTCTACCAGTAAGGCGATGGAAATGGAGAAGACTAAACAAAAGAACAAAGAAAAGATCGAAGGCCATGATCGTGACATTGCTTCTTGGAGGAAGCAAATAGAATAACTTCAGGTGAAGATTTCTGATGTAGAAAGAAGCAAAAGTCAACTCTTAGAGTTTGATGATGCCTTAATGGCTAAAGAGCTATAATTTGGCATGGAGTTCGTCGAACAGGCTCGGCAAGTTGAGTCTGACCTCAAACTCCTCCGATCGAAGAGATCTTTATGCGAGAAACGCCTGGAACTTCTTAAAGCCAAGTACCTTCATATCAAGGCCAACCTTCCTTTCTAGTTTTTTCTCCTTTCCATTTTGTTTATTTTTAATGTAATGAGAAATTTTAATTGTAATGAATATTGGCTTTTTGGCCCTTCGAATCTAATGTAACCATTTTGGCATTTTTACCATATTGGCTTTGATTCACTTATATATAACTATTCGTCTCTTATTTTTATCTCTTGGAGTATTGGTCTATATTTTTTAAAATATTTCCCATTTACTCTTAGAATCCTCCTATATTCATTAAGCTCTTCGATTTCATAGGCACCATTAGAAAATACCTGCAAAATCTGAAAAGGGCCTTCCCACTTCGAGGACCACTTTCCTAAGGCTCTATCCTTTCGATCCATTGGACGGATCACTTTCCAAACCAAGTCTTCAAGCGAAAAACTTTTGACTTTCACCCTCTTGTTATAAGAGATTTCTATTCTCTTCTTCTGCCGTTTTAATAACTCCAAGGCATTTAACCTTTCTTTATCTAAGTCAACCAATTCACCTAACATCATGCTCCAATATGACTCTGTTGGAAGTTCATGATGCCTTTGAATCCTTATAGATTGTAAGTGAATCTCTACTGGTAGAACAACATCATGGGAAAAAGTTAGCCGAAAAGGGGTCGACTTAGTGGCTTCTTAGGGAGAGGTACGACGTGCCCACAAAATTTGATCTAGAGTTTTGTGCCAATTTTTAGGCTTCTTCTCCACATGCTTTTTAATCAAACTAATGATCACTTTATTAGCAGCTTCAACTTGTCCACATTCTTGATTTGTGGTGATTTAATTGTGTTAAACTGCAAATTAACGTTATATTCTTAGAGTATTGTATGAGTTATAATTTTCTGAACGTTTGGCTTTTTACGGAATCGAAATCGGTGGTCCGAAGGTCCTCCAACGATGAAAAACGCAGAAAATTTTGCATTCTGTTTTGTGTTAGCGCAGGAATAGCATTCTGTTTTTGCGTTAACCGGTTAACCAAAAGCGTTAACCGGTTAACACTGTTGAAAATCTCTTAGAAATTTGTATTTTGTCTTGCGTTAACAGGTTAACCAAATGCGTTAACAGGTTAACCAAATGCGTTAACAGGTTAACCAAATGCGTTAACAAGTTAACACTGTTGAAAATCTGTTGGAAATTATATTCTATCTTGCGTTAACAGGTTAACCAAATGCGTTAACCGGTTAACACTGTTGAAAATCTGTTAGAAATTTGTATTCTGTCTTGCGTTAACAGGTTAACCAAATGCGTTAACAGGTTAACACTGTTGAAAATCTGTTAGAAATTTGTATTCTGTCTTGCGTTAACAGGTTAACCAAATGCGTTAATCGCTTAACACTGTTAAAAATCTGTTAGAAATTTGTATTTTGTCTTGCGTTAACAGGTTAACCAAATACGTTAACAGGTTAACACTGTTGAAAATCTGTTAGAAATTTGTATTCTGTCTTGCGTTAACAGGTTAACCAAATGCGTTAACAGGTTAACACTATTGAAATCTGCTAGGAAGTGTATTCTGTTTCGCGTTAACAGGTTAACCATATGCGTTAACCGGTTAACACTATTTAAAAAGTGAAATTTGAGATTTTAAATGCTGTATTTGTTTGGAATGAAATCTAAGTGTGCGTATTTGATAATTAGCCTATATTTGTGAATGATATATTGTTATGAATGTGTATATGTACCATTGATGGATTGTGAATGATATATTGTTATGAATGTGTTTATGTACCACTGGTGGATTGTGAATGATATATTGTTATGAATGTGTATATGTACCATTGGTGGATTGTGAATGATATATTGTTATGAATGTGTATATGTACCATTGGTGGATAATTCATAAAGTTGAATTATGGTGATATGTGGAATGTTAAGATGGTAGAGATTATCTTAATTGCATATGTATTGGTATTTATACATTCATGGCATGGCATGGTCGGCTTCATAGTGGAAGCGGTGAAACTGTGGGTTCACATAGACGTTGATCCTTAATTGGAAATAGGCGTAGCACACGTTGATCCTTAATTGGAAATAGGCGTGGTAGTGGCTTGGATTCTAGATATTGAATCGGAAAGCGGTGAAACTGTGGGTTCACATAGACGTTGATCCTTAATTGGAAATAGGCATAGCACACGTTGATCCTTAATTGGAAATAGACGGGATAGTGGCTTGGATTCTAGATATTGAATCGGAAAACGGTGAAACTGTGGGTTCACATAGACCTTGATCCTTAATTGGAAATAGGCGTAGCACACATTGATCCTTAATTGGAAATAGGCGTGGTAGTGGCTTTGATCTTGTCCGGATCGGAAGCGTGGCTTGGATTCTAGATATTGAATCGGAAAGCGGTGAAGCGTTGGGTTCACATTGAGGTACCACATGCATAGAGTCACATGTCTTGCATTGAGTCGCATTAGAGTCATGTGATAATTGAGTGTATGCATTGTTGTAATTGTGATGTGTGTATGAGATATGGTAATTGAATTTGGTGATGTGTGAGTACATAACTTGATGTGATTGTGATGTGTGTATGAGATATGATAATTGAATTTGGTGATGTTTGGATACATAATTTGGAAAATATGTGATTATGTGATAATTGTAGTTATGTGTATATTTGAGAATATAATATTGGATTTGAATATTGTACTCCTTGAGTTTTGATGGATGGTTGAAACATGTGAAATAAATGTTGGTTAATGTTATTGACATGGTTATGCAAGGAGTGATGAATTCCGTTAATTGTTGATTTAATCATTGTGCATGATTATACTTCTTCATAATGATTTGAATTCTCACCCTTTCTGTTTGAATGTTACCTTTATATGGGTATCGTGCAGATACTCAGGAGTAGTATCGCTGAAGTAAGTGGAAGGTAGCTCATTCGAGATTTAGCCGGAGAGCTTCTGTATCTAGTTTGGAGACTAGGTAGTGAGTCAATGCTCTGGTCATGTAACACGGGGTAGATTAGTAGTATTGAACTCATATCTTACTTGGATACGTATTATGTTATTCCTTGTGAACATGCTTATTTGCAATTGCTGTTGAGAGGCCATAGTGCCAAATATTCTGATTATGGTTTTAGTTTATTTTAAAGAGATTATTGAGAGATGATCATGGTATGGGACATGGATCATTTGATGAAATGCATGAGTATTCATTATTTTCTGCTGCGAACGCATATTCTTGAATATTCATGAGAATTGAAATGTGCTATTTTAAATGACCATGTGTATTGTATATTGATGATGAATGATGTTGGTTTTTGAAAGCTTTTAGTTTTGAAAACGTTGATGTGACGCCCTTTTGTTTATATGCGTGCTTATTTACTCTGATTATATGTTAAGTATTTTGGGGTAGAAAAGGGGTGTTACATTAGTGGTATCAGAGCAGGTCGGTCCGTCCGGCCAGGTTGTTTAATTATGTTTGTTCCCTAGTATGCGACATGTGTGTGAGAACATTGTCGATGCTTATTTTATTTTCCATTGGCAGGTTGGGAATGAAATAAGTGGGGGAGAAGTGTCTTCCTATCTTAGATGTCCCAATTGTATCGAGCTTGGACATCATGTGGTTGCATGCAAGAGTGCAGTGTTGGCTAGTTAACCTGTTTTGAGAATGTTGTGCTTTCCTGAACCCGAAGAGAGGTTGGATTCGAGGATGGTGTTGGTTAGAATTTAATCGGGTGTATATCAACTGTTTTGAGAAGACGGTTATTTTCCTGAGGTTGGTGCTAAGGAAGATTGGTTTGTGTCTGCTAAGCAAGTTGATGAATCGGTATAAGGTGGTGCCGAGTTGTTTATGTTGTTGGCAACCTTGGATATTTGTGAGAAGAGGACGATTGAAGAATTGCCAATAGTTTGTGAGTTTGCGGAGGTATTTCCGGAAGATATAAGCGATTTATCGCCGGAACGTGAGGTTGAGTTTTCGATTGATTTAGTTCTTGGAACTAATCCTGTATCGATGACTCCCTATAGAATGTCTGCTTCTGAGTTGAAAGAGTTGAAGAGTCAACTTGAAGAATTGCTTGAGAAGAGGTTTATTCGTCCTAGTGTGTCGCTGTGGGGTGCACCTGTTCTGTTGGTCAAGAAGAAAGAAGGTTCTATGAGATTATGTGACGATTAAGAACAAGTATCCACTTCCGAGGATTGATGATCTGATGGATCAGCTGGTTGGAGCTTGTGTGTTTAGCAAAATTGATTTGAGGTCTGGGTATCATCAGATTCGTGTAAAGGCCGAGGATATTCAAAAGACTGCTTTTCGGATAAGGTACGGTCACTACGAGTACTCCGTGATGCCTTTTGGTGTGACTAATGCACCTGGTGTATTTATGGAGTATATGAATAGAATTTTTCATGATTATCTGGATAAGTTTGTTGTTGTGTTCATCGATGATATATTGATTTATTCCAAGAGTAAAGAGGATCATGCCGAGCATTTGAAGGTGGTGTTATCGGTGTTGAAAGAGAGGAAGTTGTTTGCTAAACTCTCCAAATGTGAGTTTTGGTTGAGTGGAGTAAGTTTTCTTGGACATGTGATTTCGAGTGGTGGTATTTCTGTGGATCCTACGAAGATTGAAGTTGTATCTCAATGGGAAGCTCCTAAGTCTGTTGCTGAGATTCGAAGTTTCCTTGGTTTGGCTGGTTATTATAGGAAGCTCATTGAAGGATTTTCTAAGTTGTCGTTACCGTTGACGCAGTTGACTAGGAAAGGTCAAGCTTTCATTTGGACTTCGCAGTGTGAAGTGAATTTTCAAGAGCGTAAGAGAAGGTTGACTACGGCTCCTATTTTGATTTTACCGGATCCGTTAGAAACTTTCGTTGTGTATTGTGATGCTTCTTTGTTGGGTCTATGAGGTGTTTTGATGCAAAAAGGGCAAGTGGTAGCTTATGCTTCAAGGCAACTTAAAATTCATGAGAGGAATTATCCGACGCATGATTTAGAGTTGGCCGCTGTTGTGTTTGTGTTGAATCTTTGGAGACATTATTTGTTTGGATCGAGATTTGACGTGTTTAGTGATCACAAGAGTTTGAAGTACTTGTTCGATCAGAAGGAATTGAATATGAGGCAAAGGAGATGGTTGGAATTCTTGAAAGATTATGATTTTGATTTGAATTATCATCCTGGAAAGGCGAATGTTGTAGCCGATGCATTGAGTAGGAAGTCATTGCACATGTCTATGTTGATGATTCGAGAGTTTGAATTGTTGGAGCAATTTAGAGATTTGAGTTTGGTTTGGGAAGCGACGTCTTCGTGTGTTAAGCTGGGTATGTTGAAGCTTACGTGTGGCATTCTTGACGAGATTAGAGAACGTCAGAAGTCAGATTTGAAATTAGTCGATGTTATGACATTGATTAATCAAGGCAAAGGTGGTGACTTTCGGATTGATGAGAATGATATCATGAGGTGTCGTAATCGAGTTTGTGTTCCGAATGTTGCGGATTTGAGAAAGAGGATTCTTGAGGAAGGGCATTGAATTAGTCTGAGTATTCATCCTGGTGCTACTAAAATGTATTAAGACTGGAGGAATATGTTTTGGTGGCAGGGTATGAAGAAGGATGTAGCGGAATTTATGTATTCATGTTTGACTTGTCAAAAGTCAAAGATTGAACATCAAAAGCCGTCTGGTTTGATGCAACTGTTATCTATTCACGAGTGGAAGTGGGATAGCATCTCTTTGGATTTTGTTTCGGGTTTGCCGAGAACATCGAGTAATTGTGAGGCGATTTGGGTCGTTGTGGACAGGTTGACGAAATGTGCTCATTTTATTTCGATGAGGATGGATTATTCGATGGAGAGACTTGCTAAGTTGCACATCGAAAGGATTGAGTGTTTGCATGGTATTCCGTCGAGCATTGTTTTGGATAGAGATCTGAGGTTCACTTCGAGATTTTGGGAAGGTTTGCAAAGTGCTTTGGGTACGAAGTTGCGTTTGCGTTCGGCGTATTATCCGCAAACTGATGGTCAAACGGAGAGGACTATTCAGTCACTTGAAGATCTTTTAAGGTCTTGTGTTTTGGAACAAGGAGGAAATTGGGATAGTTTCTTGCCTTTGATCGAGTTTACGTATAACAACAGTTTCCATTCGAGTATGGGAATGGCACCTTTTGAGGCTCTTTATGGTAGAAGGTTTAGAACTCCTTTATGTTGGTACGAATCGGGAGAGAGTGTTGTGGTTGTACCCGAGTTGATTCAAGAGACTACGGATAAGATTAAGATGATTCAAGAGAAGATGAAGGCTTCTCAGAGTCGTCAAAAGAGTTATCATGATAAGAGGAGGAAAGCTCTTGAGTTTGAGAAAGATGAGCATGTGTTTCTTCGAGTTACGCCAATAACGGGTGTTGGTAGAGATTTGAAGTTGCGTAAGTTGACGCCGCGTTTCATTGGTCCTTATCAGATTTCTGAGAGGATAGGTGAAGTGGCATATCAGATTGCATTACCACCTTCACTTTCTAATCTTCATGATGTGTTCCATGTGTCTCAACTGAGGAGGTACATTGCGGATCCATCGCGTGTTGTTCCATTAGATGATGTTCAAGTGAGGGATAATTTAACGATTGATACATCACCTATACGAAATGAAGATCGAGAAGTGAAGAAGCTTCGTGGTAAAGAGATTGCTTTGGTGAAAGTGATATGGGGCGGAGTCACCAAGGGAAATATTACTTGGGAACTCGAGGATAAGATGAAGGAATCGTATCCGGAGTTGTTCGTTTGAGGTAAATTTTCGAGGCCGAAAATCTTTTAAGTGGGGGAGAGTTGTAACAACCCAATTTTAGTATTTATTTATTATACTATTATTATTATATTTTATTTTAATTATGTGGAGTGTTAATTAAGTAATTGGTTGTTAGGTAGTATAATAATTGATTATATTAATTAAATTGGTGTGTTAATTAATTATTTAGTTGATATGAGATATAATTGAATAATTAATTATGTTAATTAACTTGGTGTATATTGTGTTAGTTTAATTTAATTGAATTAAATAGAGATATTTAAATATTAGGTCTTATTGGACATATTAATTAAATTAGAGGTATCACTCTTTAAGTCCAAATGTAATACTAGTATATAAGAGGTGAGGAGAGTGAGAATTAGGATTCATTTGATCATTTGACAACAATAGAGAAAGAGAAGAGGAAAAGTAAGGAGAAGAGTGGAAGAACAAGAGAGAAGCTAGGGTTTCCAGAAAATTGAAGAGGTAAGGGGGGAATCCTTATTATTATGGGTTAGTATGATTGGGTCAATGGGTAGAAATATGTTTACGTTGAATTCCCTAAAACCAAACAATTTTGATGAGTATTCTTGATTTGTGGTGATTTTATTGTGTTAAACTGCAAATTAACGTTATATTCTTAGAGTATTGTATGAGTTATAATTTTCTGAATGTTTGACTTTTTACGGAATCGAAATCGGAGGTCCGAAGATCCTCCAACGATGAAAAATGGAGAAAATTCTGCATTCTGTTTTGTGTTAGCGCAGGAATATCATTATGTTTTTGCGTTAACCGGTTAACCAAAAGCGTTAACCGGTTAACACTGTTGAAAATCTGTTAGAAATTTGTATTCTGTCTTGCGTTAACAAGTTAACCAAATGCGTTAACAGGTTAACCAAATGCGTTAACAGGTTAACACTGTTGAAAATCTGTTGGCAATTGTATTCTGTCTTGCGTTAACAGGTTAACCAAATGCGTTAACCGGTTAACACTGTTGAAAATCTGTTAGAAATTTGTATTCTGTCTTGCGTTAACAGGTTAACCAAATGCATTAACAGGTTAACACTGTTGAAAATCTGTTAGAAATTTGTATTCTGTCTTGCGTTAACAGGTTAACCAAATGCGTTAACAGGTTAACACTGTTGAAAATCTGTTGGAAATTGTATTCTGTCTTGCGTTAACAGGTTAACCAAATGCGTTAACCGGTTAACACTGTTGAAAATCTGTTAGAAATTTGTATTCTGTCTTGCGTTAACAGGTTAACCAAATGCGTTAACAGGTTAACACTGTTGAAAATCTGTGAGAAATTTGTATTCTGTCTTGCGTTAACAGGTTAACCAAATGCGTTAACCGGTTAACACTGTTGAGAATCTGTTAGAAATTTGTATTCTGTCTTGCGTTAACAGGTTAACCAAACGCGTTAACAGGTTAACATTGTTGAAAATCTGTTAGAAATTTGTATTCTGTCTTGCGTTAACAGGTTAACCAAATGCGTTAACAGGTTAACTAAATGCGTTAACAGGTTAACACTGTTGAAATCTGCCAGGAAGTGTATTCTGTTTCGCGTTAACAGGTTAACCATATGCGTTAACCGGTTAACACTGTTTGAAAAGTGAAAAATTGAGATTTTAAATGCTGTATTCGTTTGGAATGAAATCTAAGTGTGCGTATTTGATAATTAGCCTATATTTGTGAATGATATATTGTTATGAATGTGTATATGTACCATTGGTGGATTGTGAATGATATATTGTTATGAATGTGTATATGTACCATTGGTGGATTGTGAATGATATATTGTTATGAATGTGTATATGTACCATTGGTGGATTGTGAATGATATATTGTTATGAATGTGTATATGTACCATTGGTGGATAATTCATAGAGTTGAATTATGGTGATATGTGGAATGTTAAGATGGTAGAGATGATCTTAATTACATATGTCTTAGTATTTTTACATTCATTCATGGCATGGTCGGCTTCATAGTGGAAGCGGTGAAACTGTGGGTTCACATAGACGTTGATCCTTAATTGGAAATAGGCGTAGCACACGTTGATCCTTAATTGGAAATAGGCGTGGTAGTGGCTTGGATTCTAGATATTGAATCGGAAAGCGGTGAAACTGTGGGTTCACATAGACGTTGATCCTTAATTGGAAAGAGGCATAGCACACGTTGATCCTTAATTGGAAATAGGCGGGATAGTGGCTTGGATTCTAGATACTGAATCGGAAAGCGGTGAAACTATGGGTTCACATAGACCTTGATCCTTAATTGGAAATAGGCGTAGCACACATTGATCCTTAATTGGAAATAGGCGTGGTAGTGGCTTTGATCTTGTCTGGATCGGAAGCGTGGCTTGGATTCTAGATATTGAATCGGAAAGCGGTGAAGCGTTGGGTTCACATTGAGGTACCACATGCATAGAGTCACATGTCTTGCATTGAGTCACATTAGAGTCATATGATAATTGAGTGTATGCATTGTTGTAATTGTGATGTGTGTATGAGATATGGTAATTGAATTTGGTGATGTGTGAGTATATAACTTGATGTGATTGTGATGTGTGTATGAGATATGATAATTGAATTTGGTGATGTTTGGATACATAATTTGGAAAATATGTGATTATGTGATAATTGTAGTTATGTGTATATTTGAGAATATAATATTGGATTTGAATATTGTACTCCTTGAGTTTTGATGGATGGTTGAAACATGTGAAATAAATGTTGGTTAATGTTATTGACATGGTTATGCAAGGAGTGATGAATTCCGTTAATTGTTGATTTAATCATTGTGCCTGATTATACTTCTTCATAATGATTTGAATTCTCACCCTTTCTGTTTGAATGTTACCTTTACATGGGTATCGTGCAGATACTCAGGAGTAGTATCGCTGAAGTAAGTGGAAGGTAGCTCATTCGAGATTTAGCCAGAGAGCTTCCGTATTCTAGTTTGGAGACTAGGTAGTGAGTCAATGCTCTGGTCATGTAACACGGGGTAGATTAGTAGTATTGAACTCATATCTTATTTGGAGACGTATTGTGTTATTCCTTGTGAACATGCTTATTTGCAATTGCTGTTGAGAGGCCATAGTACCAAATATTCTGATTATTGAATTCACTTCCCTAACATGTGGGTTCAATTCCAAACGCTCCTAAATATCCAAAGTCGTCTTCGCCTACTACTTCTCTGTCCCAGCGAAAACCATCATAATGGTGCAGTGACAGGGAACAGTAAGCGTTGTCATCAGGGGTGAATGCAAAATCGGCTGAATCACAGGGGGCTATGTTGGCCAAATGCTTGTTGAGTTGGCGTCTGTCGGTATGATTGATAGGGCTTTTAAAGTACCCCTGATCTGCCTCTATGTTTTCCACGATACCATCTAGGCGCCAAATTATTATCCTCTGGTGTATTAAGGATGGGACAACGCCGACCCCATGTATCCACTCCCTTCCAGGCAATAGATTATAGTTAGCCTTCGTTTCCACAATCGTAAAAATTGTGGATCTTGTGACCGTCCCTAATGTTAACTCGACTTGAATGACTCCAAGAGTGGAACCCATTTTACCTTCATAGTTGGTAAACACCATATTATGAGGTTTGACATCAGTATCATACTTGCCAATTTCCTCAGCATGCGACGAGGCATTAAATTCATAGTCACTCCACAATCCACCATTATTTTATTAATGGGGACGTCTTTGACTTTTCCGGTAATGAAGATGGGTTTGAGATGGCTCCTCATGTCCACACTGGGCCTCTCAAAGAAGACATTTTGCTCTTCAATGCATCCATTATTCATCACGTAGTAACATACACTACGCCAAATAAGGGAAAAGAGGGCGCTTTTTTTGGCCTATAACAGCGCTTTAAAGCGCCCTCTAATCTGGCGCTGGCATAGGTAAAGACAGCGCTTTTTTTCCTGGTGAAAGCGCTCTCTAAAGTGGCTCTTTAAGCCCTTTAAGAGCCACTTTAGAGGGCGCTTTTTAAAGAAAGCGCCCTCTAAAGTGGAAACTTTTAAGGGTTTAGAGGGCGCTTTTACTGGAAAGCGCCCTCTAAAGTGGAAACTTTTAAGGGTTTAGATGGCGCTTTTACTGGAAAGCGCCCTCTAAAGTGGAAATTTAAAGGGTTTAGAGGGCGCTTATTTTGGAAAGCGCCCTCTAAAGTGGGTGGTTATTTAATTTTTTTTTTAAAAAACGCTATATTTTTTTATTTATTTTAGACAACCTGTATATTGAAGCAGTACACCTAAAACTGTATAATTTGAAGCCCTTTTTCACACATTGCATTCAACAAGCCTTATATACAATAATCCATACATATACAACAATCCACTGATATATAATCGTTTAACTTCTAAAGATTCTAAATATACAACCAATTCATAACTTAAAAAGAAATAAAACTAAGTAGCAAAAGCATCTCTGAGATGTATGTTTTTTTTGCTAGCCGCAGTCTTCTTAGGGTCCGCTTCCTGAATCGAAGTTCATTTCTAGCAGCCATTCCTCGCATGCCGGTTTGAATACAAACAACTTTGGAATAGGTAGTTTTATAAGCATATGTCTTCAAAGATACACTACATTTTGTTTTCGGATCAATCAAAGATATATTACTAGATAGGAAGATAAAATAGGAGAAAGTATCTTTCAAAAGGAAACAGAGTTAAAGAAAAAGCAACATTTAATACCATCAAGACTAACCTGTTTATGTTAGTGTACTGTGCCAAATTCTTTGAAAGTATAACAAGTGAACCAGATGCATGTCAGAAATACCTAAAAACAAAATAAATCAATAGAGATGAGATACACATTGTAAAAATAAAGCAGTTCAATATGGAGATCCATACTAAAAAAGAAAAAAAAAATCATGTGCAATATTTATACATAAAGAGACTTCAGTCAAAAGTATCCAACATGCATTTTCCATCAGGAGTTATAACTTATAATATCATAGAGATGAGTATGCTGAAGTTAAAAATTATTTGTTGCCTCTAATATATGTTAGTACTTGGCACTGATGTGATATATTGTGAAGACTGAAGATCATTAATTTACCCATTCAATAAGATTTGGTTTCAACAAATAATATATTAAGCCATAATCACATTGAAGATCATTCCTGAATAAACAAAAAAAATAATAATCACCAAATATTTTCTCATCTAAATGGTATTATTACTTACGATTTTTCATCCCCAAATTTCCACCAATCAGGTTCATACCAAGGCTTTCCCCTGGAAAAAAAGGATAAAATACAGAGCATATAAGTTGAATACAAAATCACAATTGAAAAGGTCAAATTTGTAAAAAAATTATGAAACAAAATGATATTGTAGTTATGAAGGAGAAAATAACATGCGATAAAGAAATATAATTGTACTAAGAAAAGATTAAGTACATATCAATTCAAAATAGAAACTTTCATTACTCATTAGAAATTAAGATACTGGTTGGGAATATCTAAACACCAGGGAATGCAAATTTTATTGGCAAAAATGAGACATGCCTAAAGACTTGCAGAGGGATGAAAATTAAGATAATCAGTTACATCTACAAATGTGGTAACTTCAAAGTATTTACTGAAAAATAAAAACCTACAGTAATAACTCGACAAAAATGGATAACAGATAATAATGAATAAAATTCAACACATGTTCAATTTTTAAAAATGAACAATTTTAGACATCTTAAAACAAAATCTTCTGGGACCATCTACACATAAAAACTGGCAACTATTTCCTCAGATCTATCATCATAAATAAATAATCAGAATTAATTCAGATAGAGGAAAGTACTCTTCTGATATCACGTCTCCTGACTTCATGCATCCAATATATGCGCCATCCTGGCCACGGTGATGTTCAAGAAGTTTAATTAAACCCTCTGTTAGGCCAGTGAGTGGGTAGGGTAGCTCAACTGGTAAGTGCTAGTTTTATAAAACATAGTTATTGCTCAAAGTATATATATTTGCATGCGCTAACGCCACTTTACATTATGTAAAATGACATAAACAAACCATTAACTATAATACAAATATTTGAACTATTGTCATTTAATACATACCAGGCCTCGTCCAGAAGAGCAATAACGCCGCCAGGTTTCTGAAGTTATAAACAAGAATGAGATGACAAACTGATAGAAATTTTCTAAAATGACAAAAATGCAAGGGTGAGTTGCACCTTCTCAATAAGATCGAGAACATCTTGATTATCAACGAACTCTATATAACTCCAATCAATTTCTTCCTTTGTATATTCCTCTTGCTCCATTTTGAAGACATGCTGCATAATGAAATAATGAAGTGTTATTTGAGTCTATAGAAATTGTTTACCAGGAGATAGTAGAAAAATCAAACCTGGTTGAAATGCTGCTGTAACTTCTCATTTGTCAAATTGATACAAAATTGCTCGAAGCTGAACAGGGCCGATGTAAAGTTAGTTACTGTTAGAACAATAATTGTGGTTCAAAAGTAAATAGATACGAAAAATGTAAATAGAGAACACAAAAAATTCGATCACAGAGATTGGCCAAATGTGCATACGTCTATAAACTTCATATAAAATTAGGCAAGAGGGTGGTTAAGATTAAGAACCTGTTTGTCTTGAAACTCTCGAATCCGTATATATCTAGAACTCCAATTAAGTTCTTCGAAGTCAGAAGAGAAACCAAAAATGAACAATAGCGAACGTCAGAAGAGAAACCAAGTAATATGAAGATTAGAAAAATACCTATGGTGTCAAAATCGAACAGCTAACAACGAATTAATAGAAGGAGGAAACGTCGTAGATCTAACAGAGGTGGAAGGAGAACGCCTTAGAATTAGCGAAAATCGTAGCAGTGAGAACCCTAACGTGAAAAAGAACGAAAATAACAGAGAGTGAAATAACAAAACGCGCAGTATGTTATAATTTTAATGTTTACTAAAGGGGACCTTAGATGGCGCTTGTGGAAAAAAAGCGCCCTCTAAAGGGGGCCTAAGAGGGCGCTTATGAAAGCGCTCTCTAAGGCTTTCCAAAAGCGCTTTATAAACTGGAAATGCACATGGACTTATAGAGCGCTTTTTTAAAAGCGCCCTCTAAGGGTAACCTTAGAGGGCGCTTTCTAAAAAGCGCCCTGTATTGTTGTCCCTCTATCTCCTCCTTATTTTTTCGCTTCACCTTAGAGGGCGCTTTATTACAAAAGCGCCCTCTAAAGTGCGCTGTCTATTCCAGTTGTTCGCTCCTTATTTTTTCACTTCACTTTAGAGTGCGCTTTTGTAATAAAGCGCCCTCTAAGGTGCGCTGTCTATTCCAGTTTTTGGCGTAGTGATACTGGCTTATGAGCAACCATTTTTCTCTCTGTGATGTTGTCGGTATCTTCGACTTCAGTAATCCGATCGAATTCCCTAGGCATCACAGACACCACCCCGACTAGAATATCTAGCGAAGCTTCCAACCCTGAGTCGAAGTTGTCAATCAACATTTCATCTTCAGCAACCACTTGATTATACCTTTCGCTAGCCGCTTCTGCTGGATCATTGAGCTTTCTTTTCACGAAACTTGAGTCTTCCCTTTGCTTCGCAGGCACGTTGGTGCTTGACTCAACTCTGTCCTTCTCACCAGCTTCTCTTTGGGCTTTCCTTCTTCTTTGCTCCCTCCGCCATTGAGACCTTGTCATAGGGTTTTTCCCTTTATAGTTCTCATATACATGGGAGGTTCTTTTATCTGCCTGAAACTCTTTACAGTAAGCTAATGACGAACCCCTTTCAACTTCGAAGCTCTTCCATTTCCCTTGACCGCTTTTCCTGCCATCAGTTGGCTTAACCCACTTTCTATTCGACCCTTCGACACTAGGTTTGAAGGAAATGGGTTTAGTGGCCGACCCTATTCGCTTGGCTTCACCAAGTTTCACTATTGGCCGCCTTGGATCATGATACCTCCTAGGGTCGAAAGCCCTTATGGGCTGAACAGCCTGATGATTTTGAACAACTTTGTGGCCGTCTTGGTGATTCACTCTCCTTACCCCTTCGAGATTTTGAGCTGCCTTCTTGTCGAACACAACACTGCACCGAGGGCACAACATGACTTCCGATTTCTTCTTTTGACACCTTCGAAGGAAATCAGACAGCTTTTCATCCTCTTTAGGGAATGCGATTTTGTTATATTCTTCCTGTCGACATTCATCGTCAACTTCCATGGAGGTGTTCTGGGATATTTCGACCATATTGACCTCCATGTTGACATCTTCAGTGATGTCCAACTTTTGGAATTATAATTTAAGGCCCTTAGTAGCCTTGTCCATCTGTACGAAATCATCAGCAGTTTCCTTGGTGATCATCATCAACTTGGAACCTTCAACGTCCTCAGCGTTAGAGACATCAACATTTTTGTTGGTGATATCTCCTACGACTTTTTGAATGAAATCATTAAGAGTTTCCTGCTCGAAGTATTCAGAAACCTTTGCCATAACAGGTTCATTGACAAAGTCCTCAGTGACTTCAGTCATGTTGAATCCTTAGTGACTTCAACAAGGTTTACTTCTTCTGGCTCCGTGTAATGGGCCTTAACTACTTGCAGAGGGTCGGAGTTGATCTTCATCTGGCTCCGTGTTTTGTCTCCGAATTTGAGTCTTCCTTCCTGGATGATATTTTGCACAAGATCCCTGAAAAGAAAACATTGGGACGTTTTATGACCCAGAAAACCATGGTATTTGCAAAACCCTCTTTTCTTTCTTTGTTCTAAAGGAGGTACTTTAGCACCCGGAGGTACTATCATTTGACCATCCTTAACTAACAAGTCGAAAATTTTGTCACATTTTGTAACGTCGAAAGTATAAGTTTTCTTGGGAAATTTGTCACTCTTTTCTGGTTCGACATGGTTTTTCTCCATTCGAAGGCGCCAAAACTTTACACGCATACGGTGGCCCTTGCGTCAGTTCAGTAAGGTCGATCTCGTTATCATCGAAATATGAAAGTTCATGATAGGAACCTTCATCATCATTTCTAAAAACGACATAGGCTACCCTTTTACCTTTATTCACCCTAGCTTTTTCTTCCTTCAAACGTTCTAAATATCGAACCATATCAGCCAATTGGGCCATATCTCTTAGATATTGGGTATCTAATTTCTTCCTAATCGAATAGTCAAGGCCCCCAGCGGCCATTTCGACTAGTTCATGCTCTGGTATTTGTGTAAAACACCTAGCTTTAAGCAATCGAAACCTATTCAGATAGCCATCAATTGGCTCAGTAAACTTTTGTTTGATACTAGCCAATTCCTTTATACTTATCTTTGTTTGTCCCATGTAAAACTGCTCATGGAACATTCTCTCCAGTTGGTTCCAAGTGTGGATCAAACTTTGGGGCAAGGTGGTGAACCATGTAAATGCATTCTTTATGAGTGAACTTGGAAAAAACTTTATCCTAAGGCTCTCATTATTTTACATGTCTCATGCCTCAATTAAATATCTAGCCACGTGCTCGACAATGGATTCAATAATATCCCTAACAAACTTAGTGAATTTGGGGATTTTGGTTCTAGGGGTGCTTTTGCCTGTAAGATATACTCTGACAGAGGTGATGTATAATTTGGCCTTCGAAGGCCGAAATTTACCCCATTTCGAACCATAATCCTCTCGACCATGGCTGCTAGATTATTATCTGCTGCCAAATCATCGTGTCGAACTTGCCGTATGATATCATCGACATTTTTGTTTCTATTTACCATTACTACCCTGGTTCCCTGGGTATTTGTGGTTCGATCCTAGGGGGTATTTCTCCCCCCTTGGTTTTCTGGGATCTGGTCGATAGTAAGGTCTTATTCAAAGGTGGCCTCCTGATTTTCTCTTACCCAATCCCTATAAGGGTGTCGCTAGTGTTGTGGTACACCCAGGAATTCAGACATTCGCGCCACCCGCGCTGTCATCTGTTGATTTGACTGAGCCGTATTTTGAATTAGAGGATTTAATACGGTGGTCAAGGTTTGGGTTAACATTTGGACCATCTCATGGTTACTTTCGTCCATCCGTTACCTCCACGCTACTGTAGAGTTATTGGTAAGACTAGGTAGTTGTGTCTGGTGCCTCAAACCTGAATATTGGTTAGTTCGACCCATGTTAACTCCAGACCCTTGTACTGGAGAATTTATGTAACCACTAGTTCTGAGAAAGTAGAACTAGCATTGTGTAAATTGGCCATCACTAAAGTCGGCATTCCATATGTCTGTTCTCGACTACCAAATGGTATTGAGAAACCAGGGGGTATCAAAGGCCTATTTGGAATATCTCTAATTGGTGGGGGAGTATGAGGAGGTCCCCTAGGCCCAATGTAGGTTAAAATTGGTTAAGTATGAGAGATCGAATGCGTAGGCACCGAACTCACCATAGATGGAACTATTTCAGACACGTGCACTGTGGCCGTGTTTGCCCCTATCAAAGAAGAAGGGGGTGGTTATGTTACTGGTTGATGGATTTTAAGAGTTTTGGTTATCTGACGCATTTACTTTTGCCATCCTCGTATGGGATTCCGTCCTTGGTCGTTGTTCGTTGTTTATGGATACTTTACCACTTCTCAATAACATACAACAAATCCTTTCTTCCAAAAAAAATGATGTAACAACCAGAACTAAAAACAATTCAAAACGCTAGCACCGTCCCACCAGGTGTGCCAATTTGTTTACCTTGAAAATTGGTAAACAACCGCTGATCTTCCAAATTTCTAAATTTGGTTATGCACAGGATCAATCAGATTGATCCTAGGACATGTGCTAATTGTTTTTGAAAATGAGTTTTAGTAATCGTGAGCACTTCGACAGTACTCATGGGACTAGTGATTAAAACTTTACAGTAAAAGGCTAATATGGATTAAAGAGAGAAATTGTAAAAGATTATGATAATAACCAACTGGCAAAAGTAAGTGTTTAAAACAAAGAAATCTTAAGACTGTAAAATGAAGAAGTAAAAGAAGAGTGTTTAGAATGAAAGAATAAAGAAATGTATTTTTGGAAGAAAAGTAAAGATAAATTTGTATTGCTTTAAAATAACCAACAATGGTGTAAACAAACATACATTCTGTGATTTAAGATTCTTCTTCACACGAATACTTGGTAAATTTACAGACTCTGTACACACTTTTACACCCCATCCTAACACTAAGACCCTTTATTTATACTGGATCGAAATAACCATTTCTGACGGCCCTTCAATCACGTCGAGACACATGGCGCCTTGCATGGACGTAACTATCCATTATGCTACACGTGTACTTTTAACAGTTTCAGACAAGAGCAAAGTTCCCTCCTTTATTTAAATTTTGAATCTCCAATCGAAAACCGTCTTCAACCACTTTAGGAGATATTTTTGAAGTCTCAACTGCATGCTGATTCTTATTACCCTTATCCAGTCGAAAACACCTCTACCTGGTCGAACATCACCTCCTGGTCGAAAACATCTCTACATAGGATTTCCTTTTTGGTAATTCTTTAATGGGCGTCGAAATTTTGAGCTAACAATCCTGACCAAAAGTTTGACAAGACTTACTTTTGAGTATTTGATAGACAAGTTGGGCATGATAGATATCTATGCACCAACTTGAGAGGGGGGTGTTGGAAAATATATTATTTTCCGATTTTATTATTGCCTTTAATACTACCTTTATTTTTCTTTATTCTCCATTAAGGAGAAAATCAATTGTAATAATTGTATTCTGACTATATAAACCAGCCTAAGGCTGACGAATAAAACATAACAACTTTTACCTATTTTTTCCAATAGTTATATTGACACAAAATTTCTTACCACCACCGCCCATTTGCGTCTTGACAAACATCTTGTAGAACACCTATAGCGTCTAAAGTTGTAAAGAATTCATAAATTTGAATTGTAGTTAGGTGAGAACGTACCAACTTTCAAATAATGTATAACACATGATACATAAACATATTAAAAAAGCTCACCATATAAGAGATCATTGCTTAATTTTCTAGTAAGAAAATCGACTATTGGCTTAAACTTGAATTGGTGTGGCGGTATTTCGGATATTGCCATTTTTGAAACAGTCGTTCCTCCATTGAATACAAGTTCCAGCTTGTTAGGACATACTTTGAAAGTGCCGTCATTGACCATAAGCTCTCCATTGTAAAGACAATATATTTTGTTCAATCCAATCTTTAAACCCTCGATTCCAAGTTGTTACGTGAATTTGCTCACCTTATAATATGGATGTTCATTTAAAGGAAGCATTCGTAAAATATATACAAACATAACTGCAAACAGTTACCTTCTTATCCTGTATGACCATTTTGAGTTGCTGCAGTCCACTAATCTCTTTAACAACCCAAAGGTCAACAATACGAATTAGCATTTTCCACACCTGATTTCCTTTCACAAAATCCTTGATGAGAATAAGTGGTCTTGACATGGTTGCTTAAAAATCTGGCAAAATGATAAGAACATATCATATGAAGATGAACTTATAATTGATAAATATATGACCACTAACAGTAAAACAAGTTATACAGGTAACATGAGAGAACTCATCATATGACATGTAACATGAAAGTAAAACCATTTATACAACTAAAACTTCTGACAATACAAAATAACATGTACATAAAAAACATACCAATTACATATAAAACTAATGACAGAGCAAAAAAAATCGACTTGCAGGGTATACAAATCATGAGTTTATGTATGAAGAGCTACACAAATCTTTTTCTCGTAGCATAGCTTGCAAAACCAACAACATATATTATATGAACATAAAACAACTTTTGAATATCAAAAGATATCATATTTTAAAAAACACAATTGTTTAAAATAGTTGAATAATATCATTGTTTAAAAAACACCATTGTTAAAAAAAACTTCATACTCTGGACATAAAACAACTTCTTAAGTGTGTAAAGATATCATTACAGAAACTCGATAAATAAAAAGATTCACAAAATGATAGTCAGGGATACAAACAACAAAAAAATTGGAGTTGTTGAAACGTATGTAAAAAATATCATTAGATGAAAGTTATGTCAACAATCACAATTATTTATACAAAGTAGACAAAACCAACAACATCAAAAAATAGGATTTGGAAGCGATTTCATCAGATGATAAAAAATATACGACCAGATTAAAAGTACAAACCGAACTGAGATGTTGTGTTTGAGCGGTGTCTTTGCGCGTCGGAATCTATTTCCAATGGCAGACTTTTTTAGTGGAACATAGGTCAGAGAGAAAAATGAAAACGATGCAAGAAATAAGAGACACATGAGTTTAATATGAGAGTTCACATCAGCCCGTGTAGGCGTGTGAATTTATTTTTGGTGGGAAGGAGAAAAACTATTTTGTTTGAGGATGATAACCGTTGATGGACACTTGAAAGTTGACAAGAAGTTAGAGGTTTGAGTTAGATTTATTTAAAAGATTTAAAAGGATTAATTAATTAAAGCATGCAATTTTTTTTTAAGGGTTGATAGTAGATAGTCAACTTATTATTATTATTTTTTTAAAATTCAAATATAGAGATGTCAATTAATTTAAAAAAAAAAACATTTCAAAAAGTGCTTCCTTTTCACCCATAATCCGTTAAAAAACAGGCGCTACAAGTCGATCGTACATACACAATTTTCAAACACAAAGACTGCACCTCGCATTCGAAAAACACCAGTTGAGTCCATCAGCATCAATGGAACTCACAGAAGAACAACTAAAACAAATCGAAGCGAATCGCATTGCCGCATTAGCAAAACGAAAAGCTTTCTTAGAATCCACTTCTCAACAACCTCAACGAAACCCTTGGCACCTTTTCAAATGCCAAAAAATCTCTCAACCCCAACCCCTTCAACCCAAACCCCAACTCATTCAACCTAATCCCCAACCCGATATCAAATTCCTCGCAAGGCTCGAAGTTTGTTCTCCCGATTCCTTCACAATTACCCCTCTCCCTCTCCCCAATTTCCGTTTTCCAACCTTCGGTACTTGCTTCCAAATCCTCAACAACATTCTCTCCCAAGTACGCTATCTCAAATTCAAAATTCAACACACATTTTCACTTATTCATTGAATTTAGTATGTATTTAATCAGATATTGATTTTGATTTTGATTTTGCAATTTTGTTTCCAGGTGGATGTGGATCCGTCGCATTTTACTCAGACGAGTGATGGCGGGAAAGCCTGCGTGCTCAAATTGGCGGACTACCGTACTGTTTTGAAGCAGTTAAAGGCGGGGGTTGAGGTGGAGGAGATTCCTTGGACCACTTTTAATGTTGTTGAGAAGCTTTCTCGTTCCGTGGGGAGGTGGACTCCGGTGAGGCCTGAGCATTTGAGTGATGAGGTAGTTGATGATTTGATTAGGAAGTTGCCTAAGAGTTTAGTTGATGTGTTGTTGCCGTTTCAAATGGATGGTTTGAGGTTTGCTCTTAGGAGAGGTGGTCGCTGTCTCATTGCTGATGAAATGGGACTTGGGAAGACATTGCAGGTTCCGGTCGTTTTTTTTAGTTTGCTTGAATTGTTTTAGATTTAGATGGCTTTCGGAAGAGAGATTTTGAAGGTTTCCTAGGTTTATTTTGTGACATGAACATTTAAGCTTGTGTTTGGTTAAAAACTTATAAAACCATTTAGCTTATGAACTGCCTATAGGCGAGGTCTTATTTTGCTGTTGTGGTTGCATTCCCGTCCTTGATTATGTGAAAAATATCGATTGATGCAGAGATAAAAATATTGATGTTGACTCAACAATCGCGTCGCAAATGATTTTTCTAAAATATTGCCTATAAGCTCTTTTGAGTTAGTTTCAATAAGCTTATGCTACAAGAATTATGACATAAATTCTCATGAGGTATGCTTGTTGAATTAACTCTTAGTTAAGCACTTAAGCTGATTATGAAATGTGTCTGTGGGTGGTTTGTTGTTATGCATGATTTATGATAGACTTTTGTCGTTGTATACTTTATATTGCTTGAATTGTTCTCACTAAAGTAAAACTATAATGGTGACTTGAAATGTGTATGGTTTGCATGTTTTTTCAGGCTATTGCTATTGCAGGATGTTTCATGGATGAAGGAGCTATACTTGTTGTTTGCCCTGCTGTTTTGCGGTATTCATGGGCTGAAGAAATTGAGCGCTGGTTTCCTTCCTGCCTGCCTACCGATATTCATCTCGGTAATGTTTTACTTTTAGAGTTGTGTATGGTGCTGTATAATTGTTGGTATTTGTTCGCAAGGTTGGTGAAAACTGAGAAGTGGATGTGTTGTTTGTTCTTGAGAAGAATGTCGCATATTTGCATAACTATGCAGTGTTGTCTTTAAGTAATGATTTTTTTTACCGCTGAATCTTTTCTTAGGATGCACAGATATTGCTGGCTTCTATAGCCTCATACTAGAGTTGGTTTGGGAACTGGAAATTCAAATTTTTGAGAAACATGGTATTAAAATTGAATGTTGTACTTTTGCTACACAGTAGGATTGGTAAGGTGAGTCAGACACATTTTTAACAGGGTTTCAGAACTCTACCATGAAAGCAACAGTGCATGGGTGGGAGTTTTCTTGTATTGCTAGTTACTGAAGAGTGTTTTGCAGATATTACTTCAGAGTGGTAGTAGGAAGAGAGGGTAAGGGGGGGGGGGGGGGTCTTACCCAAGTACTCTTGGGAGTTGGCACTAAATAACAGTAGACTAAAATAAGTTTACTCAACACTTTCCTCATGTTCATGGCTCAGAAGTCTGGCCTAGGTATCACCAAGGCTATGAATGGAATGGTTGTTCTGAGGCCCTACAAGAAGATTTTAATTTCTTGGATCTTATTATCATTTTGTTAATGTTTGCTATTCTATTTAAGCATATCTTTCTACTATCATCCTGTTCGCTCTAAGGTCTATGCTATGTTGGTTTGCTTCATGCACTATGCGTGGAGTCAACTAGTCACATGCATAAATGAAAATTGAATACGGCAATGATACTCAATATTTTTTTATCTATAGGGTTTTTGTAGACTTTTTTGAAGTAAACTAAGCTTTAATTATTTAAATGTAAACTTTTTTGTTGTATGGTTTTTAATTCATAGCACTGTTAAAGCTTCACTTTCTCTCTTTAGCTAGTAAACATTTACGTGTTTCTTCTAATTCAGTTTTTGGCCACCAAGACAACCCTGTATATCTAACCAGATGCCCTAGAGTTGTGGTTATTTCTTATACCATGCTTCATCGTCTAAGGAAGAGCATGCTTGAGCGTAAGTGGGCTCTTATGATTGTTGATGAATCTCATCACGTGCGTCCTTCAAAAAAAACCTCAGAACCCGGAGAGGTATGCTCAGTTTCCATCTCATTTTCTGGTTTGTAAAATTTAAAACACATAACGTAAGTTTGCATTTTGTATAGATATATAATTCCTTTATGTTTGTTGTTAAAGTTGACATGTATATAAATTTTGGCGTCTCTTTGTTAGAGAGACATTTGGCAAATGCTGATATTATCATGTGTGTCGTTGCTAATATTATTAGCATAGCTATCTTGTCCTCCTCCCCCCAAATTTTGAATGGGCATTTAAATTTTCTTGAAAAGAGTGTAATCAAAAGCAGGCAAGTTCATATTGTGAGCTGAAAATGAGCATCACTTATTAAAGCTTTGAAATTGGCAAAAATTGTGAGCCTTAATTTTAACTTTAGGGACTGATATGAACTTGGATGGAGGAATGTGATTTAGATTAGTGGGATCAGTAGATCTGGCAGGCGCTGGGAAGTCAAATGACCATTTAACGCTCACAAATAAAATCTTTTTGGTTCAAGTTTATTTTTCCTTTGGAAGAACTTCTTTTAGAAGAAAGGTTCATGTTCTTAATTTGTATTATCTCGTCTTGTAGTATATCGTGTTATCCTTTATGTACGTACATCTTTTATTTGGCCAAAGCTTAAAGAGGTATTTATACATTTTTTCATATATGTTTTGTTTTAACAGATAAAGGCTGTTCTTGACGTGGCTTCGGAAGTCAAGCGTATAATTCTGCTATCAGGGACACCTTCTTTGTCAAGGTTGTAGCATAGGTCATAGTAAGCTAGCTGCATATGCTTTAATGTTAAGAGTTATCATTGGATTTTAAAAATCTAATTTTAAGATTTTGGTTGTGGCTCCATGTTTAAGAACTTTCCGTTCTTTGTTGTAATTTGGGTACTTCAAATTTGTTAATGTTTTCTTATATCTTATGGTGCATTTCTTCCTAGGTGCCGATAGACCGTTTGACATATTTCATCAGATAAATATGTTATGGCAAGTATATTCAACCTGAACATTTTCCATATTTTTTTCTTCTACTAAGCCGCCTACTAATTCAGTTTTCTATGAAATGCTTCTTTTTTACAGGCCGGGTTTGCTGGGGATAACCAAATATGAGTTTGCAAAAACTTATTGTAATCTCAAATATATCAAGGGTGTCCAAGGAAAATATTTTGCGGTAATCCTGTCTATGCGCGTGTGTAATTTGTATGCTTTTATTTGGATATTTGTTGAGTTTCTTCTAGCTGCTACTGTTTATTTCTTACAAGTTACAACAGAAGAGCATTACCTTTTTGCATTATTTATACTAGGAATTTAGGCTGATGACGAATGTTATAAAAATATTGAATAAGTTGGATAAGATATTGTTGTAGAAAATGATCTAAAATTGTGATGTTTTCTGTTATAGATTTTTTTTTATTAAAAAGAAAAGACCTGCTTAAAGGTCTTAAATTTTCAAAAATCTGTGGTTGAGTCATTTTTTTCTTTTTTAGCCTCATTCAGATGCTGTGTAGTAAGTACCCATCTTTTTCAAGATTATCTTCCATTTAGTTCTTTTCTCTGTGACAAGGCAAAAGTGATAATATATATATTTGGGTAGTAATTTGTTGATGGCATTGCAGGATTATTCGAAGGGCATTCGCTTGGAGGAGTTGAATGTGTTACTAAAGCAAACTGTTATGGTGGGCATTCTTAACATTTTTTTCTCTGGAAAATTAAGATTATTTTGTTGTTAGTTTTTATTTTTACTGTGCAACACTAAGTCCCATACAACATTGCAAGTCTTATTTACTCATTCCGCAAGCACATGTGCTTGTTTTCTATCTCAATTAACACCCGAGTTGTTGTTCGGTTACGTTTGCTTGAACCTTGTGGTTTACTTCAATTTTTATTTCTTGTTCTTTTGTTTGATGAATCAAAGATATTCAGGCCCAATATGTATCAGTTTCTTGCTTCATATGTGTTTCTAAATTAAATAAAATAAAATAAATATATGGAGTTTCTTTCTCATACGTAGTTTTATGAGCTTATTATTATAGATGTTTATATTAAGAGTTCCACGTTAGATAATATGTGGCTTGAACATATCTTTATAAGTGGAGGCAATCCCCCACATCAGAGAATATGTGGCTTGGACACATATCTATAAGTGGGGGCAATCCTCACCTTTCAAACCGGTTTTGTAGTATTGAGTTAGATCATACCATAATTCTAAGAGTATATAGAGAAATTAAATGAGGCCTTTTGAAGATATTGAGATCCAAAAGTGAATTTTAACTTATACCAGAAACTAACTGTTGTTTAAAAAATGTTGGGAAATTATTTTAATATTTATTTGTCCTTAGTATTTCCTGAGAAGTTTACCATACCGACTCTTAAACTCTTAAACTGTGGCACATGATATGGTGTGGTCTCTAGTTTTTTATCTGTAAGGTAGATTTAGTGTGCATCCCTTTGTACAATGTTTATTTTATTATGCCTTCTTGATTGCGTATAATAAAATTTTGTGATACTTCTCCAATCTATGATTGTAAAGATATTCTCTTACTATGTCTTGCAGATAAGGCGCCTCAAGGAACAAGTGTTGCAACAGTTACCTCCAAAACGAAGGCAGATTATAAGAATGTCGCTAAAGAGATCAGATATAGTTTCCGCGAAAACTGCAGTTGGAGTAATGAAAATTGATGACTCTGAAAATGCTAGTGAAGATATGCCTTTGGAAAGTTTTGACGAACATGATGGTAATGAAAATTGATGACTCTGAAAATGCTAGTGAAGATTTACCTTTACACTATTGAGTTACTGTGTTTCAGCTAATGACTTGCATAATATTTTTCAGTTCAACATTGTCTTATTAGGCCTAACATTAGGAAGAAATCTCTTTTTAGCTGAGAAGCTCAAGAAATTCTTTGAAATCAATTACAACATAAAAATAACGCATTAGTTTGAATTGTTTATAATATGAATAATTGAATTGTAGTTCTAATCTCTTAGGTCCTGTTAGTTGAGGAGGTTAGAATTAGTTAGGATAAGTCTGTGTTTCATTAAAATAATATGAAAGGATGAGTCTAGGAATTTATGAGAGAATTGGAGCCTTTGGGCATGTGAGGTATGCAAACCCTTGAAGTTATGCAAGTTTGTAGAAGTATTCAAGGGACAATATCACTATTCTGTCTTAACCAATAAAACAGCGGGTTTCTATCAACTGATATCTAATTTCAAATGTTGGTGCTGTTGATACTGCATCTTGAAAATGTGGTTTCAATGTTTCATCTTGATTAATAGTCAATGTGGACCAGTATACTCAGACAGTTGGAATATATGTGTAGAAGATATCAAGGGTTGCAAATGTTTTACTCTTGAAAGACCTCGCTCTTGATTGGTGGCTTTGCTCAAAGGGGAGCAACCAAATGTAATATGATACCTGTTGTTTGGCCGCCGAGGCTCAAGTGATGAGTTTGATGGCGGTGGTTTTGGCTAGAGTGGTGGATGTGTCGACATGGCTACTGGATTCTGCCTGAAAGACTGGGAGACACTGGTAGAATGGCTAATTAAATTGGAATTGACAGTAATGGCGGGCAACAATATGCATCTAAGGTGTTTGCAAAGAAGAACGTGATGTAGCAAGAGGGTTGAGGGAGGAAACTGGAGATGAAGCAGTTTTAGGCAAAACAATTCATCAATGGGCTGTGGATCCACCACATTTCACTGATTAGGGTGATGTTTTCTTAGGCTCTTGATCCTATATTGAGGAAAAGGAAAATGCATGAGCATATCATGATAAATACGAAGGTTAATGTCACCTTAATTACTTTTCAAGAAAGACAGAGAACACATGCATGTGATGTTGGAACCGTGTGCCTAAACTATTCAAGAGTCCATTTTACATTGCGTTGATTATATAATTACAAAGTAAATAGGAGATTCTTTAACTATTTACATAATATGATATGCCTATACAACGATTACAAAAATCCTAAACACATTTTCAAACACTATTTATATGATACTGTAGAATGGTAACTATTTACATTATTTCAAAAATTCCAACAACAAATACCCAAGGTCACAAGAAAGTTCAATAGGGCCAAAAGTTGTCAGAAAAACAAGTCCAATTCTAGCATTTGTGATCTGATAACATTAGCAACCAACTTTGGAATTGAGAATCATAGAATATTGAACCAAATTGACTCTAAGCTTCAAAAAAATAATTCATTCCCGGTAATGCCACTAACATTAACATACTTATTCTGGGGAAAATATCATATACTCATTAAATGTTTTAAATATACTTCCATAAAAATAAATTATCACTTGGTTTTCTGTTGTTCAAAGAAAATGCCAATGCCATGCTACTTTTACTCGTATCCTTTCGTCTACAATAGTTGTGTTGCCTAATTTTAACTATACCGAAGTGGGAGAACATTGTAAATGTTTAATTTCCTCATTCTACCTATTGTCAGGGAAGCTTACTAATCAAGAACTTGGAATTGCAAAGCTATCTGGGTTTTGTGAATGGCTTTCCTTCCATCCACTCATTGCAGGATCAGATAATGCTCCAAAGATGATAATTTTTGCTCATCACCACAAAGTTCTTGATGGAGTACAGGTGCGTTTCTTATCAGCTGGTAATTAACTGACAGAGTTTGTCGCAGCTCTGTAGTTGTTCGTTTGTGAGTCACTTAGTATTAGTAGTAGTAGTGCTCAAGGTAGTCAAACTCGAGATCCTACGCAAGATCGGGTTGGGGTAATTAGATCGTGAATCGGGGGATCGTAACACGGATCGTAAGATCCTACCAAATTTAAAAATTCACATATATTTTGCATATAGATTAATAATATACATATGACACTACATAATATAAAAATAAAATTCAAATAACACTAAAATTACTTTTAAAAACTGAAATTTCATAGGATAATATTCATTAAAACTAATTCAAGACAATTCCAAAACACCACAACATTCAAAACAGTAGCAAATAATAATTGAAAACTTATAAGAAAAACTTAATGAAAATTCACTCAATTTCCAAACAAGTCATGTTGGAGTTGGTCATAATCATTCAATGGATCATCGTTGTCTTCATTATCTCCTTCATCTTCATTTTCATCTTCAAAGTCATCATCAAATTCATTTTCATCTATCCCTCTATCATGTTCATCTTCCAAATCATGAACAAAAATATCATCCTCTTGAATTTGTTCTTGATTCATTTGAATAAAGTCTTCATCCGAAATTTCAATGTCGCCGTCTTCGTCCATAAGCCAATCATCATCAGATCCAAGGTCATCTAACTCTATCTCAAATGTTCTTCTCCCTTTCTTTTTTTTGGACAATCTTGAATTAGCCATGACAAATACAACATCATTCATCATTTTTTGTTTCAAGCGGTTCCTTCTTTTTGTATGGACCTTAATTACAGTAAATGAAAAAAAATTAACATAAGCAAGATGAAAGCCTTATACAATTAATTATAAATTCTTAAAGTCTTACCATCTCAAAAGCACTCCAGTTTCGCTCACAACCCGATGAACTGCATGTCAAGCTGAGTATGCGGATAGCAAATCTTTGCAGTTCTGGACACTCAAACCCAATTGAATCCCACCAATCTGCCGGAGTAGATTTTTCAAGTGTTCGTCTGGCCAATTCTGTGCCAAAATACCCTAATTGTTTCTTAAAGTCATGCATTTGGACTTCAATCTTAGCCTGTTCTTCAGGATCATCCACCATTTTAGTTAAGCAGTCCATTAAACCTTTTCTAACCTCAATATCAGCTTTGAATCTAGAGCCGTAATGCATCTGTGGGTTGAGATAATAGGCTGCAGCATGTAGTGGTCTATGTAGCATTTTGTCCCATCTATCATCAATGATATTCCAAATAGACTTGTAACTACAAATTATAATAATTTGAGTTATTTTTAACATTTGATATCAAGTACAGACACAAATACGTGAATAAAGTTAAATAAAACAAAGATACCTTTTTTTTACACCATTAAAATTCTTTTGAATTTCCTCCTTTGCATGGTCCATTGCCTCATAGATTAATCCCATGGCTGGTTTTTGATCTGAATCAACTAAACGAAGCACTTTAATGAGAGGTGTAGCACCCCTCAAACAAACAACAATATTCTTCCAAAAACTTTTGTCCAAAACCACATCTTCAATGGCTTTTCCATCTCTTAACTTTGCACATTTGCTCAATTTCCATTCTTTGGAAGTGAACGTTCTTATCAAAGCTTCCTTGTTCTCATACAAGCACCCTAAAGTAAGGTAAGACGTGGCAAATCGAGTAGCGCCTGGCCTCACCAAATCTTTGTTTTTTGTATGATGATGCAAAATAGAAATGAGAGAAGTTCTTGAATAAATAAAAGTTGTAATTTTTTTACCCTTTGAAATTGTCTCTTCATGAACCGATATCTTCTTCTCCAAATCTTCAAGCATCAAATCAAGACAGTGTGCGGCACAAGGTGTCCAATATAATTTTTTCCTCTTTCGCATCAGCAACATTATCTTCTCCAACCTCTTCAACAACAGCATCAATCATTTCAAAGATTTTGTCGGCTGTTTTGCATATGTTAGATGCATCAACAGACTTCAAAAATACAGTACCCTTTGGACTATTAACCAAAAAATTCAAAATTGTCCTCCTCTTCCGATCAGTCCATCCATCGGTCATTATGGTGCATCCAATATTCCTCCATTCCTTTCTATGTTCTTCCAAAGCTTCATGTGTTAACTTAATTTCTTGATTTAACAACTTAATTCTCAAGTCATGATAAGATGGTGGTTTGAATCCATTACCATGTCTTGAAATCATATCACACATGATAGTGAACTCCTCACTCCTTGCTACATTGAATGGTATGGCATTATTGTAAAAAAACCTTGCAATTGCTTGACATGCATCATCTCTTAAACCCTTCTTTAGAACTGCATTGATGCTAGGTTGTGAGCTGAAACACCTTTTCTTAAATATGTTTCCAGAGTTGTTACTGCTCATTCTTTTTGAGCATGCCTCTGACATCTCTTCCTCCACCATTGCCTCTGTTTTTTTAATCAAATTTTCTTGTAATCTTGAACAAACCTGCAGTATTTCTCTCTTGATTTCATCTGGGACAGCCTTACATGCTTCAACATCTTTTTGAGTTCCAGCCAAGTGATGCTTTAGCCTGTAGACTCCTCCAGTTACCTTTTTTTGACAATACTTGCATTGGATTTTTCTTGGATTATCCGGATCAGCAATGCCATGTTTCCATGCCATATCAGTTCGGTTACCAGGAGCATTTTTTGGTAGTGTTTTCTGGCGTGGTGGTGGTGCAATTGCAGGGGGAGCAGTGAGAGCACCAACAACTAAAGTTCCAACAGCAGAACTTGAAGTCATGGGAGAAAGGTTGGATTTTTTTTAATAGAGAATGAAAGGTTGTTTTACCGTGAAAGAGAAGATAGATAGAGTGAGACAACAGATTTATTTAAATGGAGAGAGGTGAAATGAAATAGTTTAATGTGAATAAATTGGAATGAATAAGTATATTTTGGGAAGTGGAATAAATTCATAATTATTTGGTGGCTGAATATTAATTACTCTTAAACCCTAGTTATTAGGCTGAAAATGAAATGAATCGTTTCAGATTTAAAAAATAATTTTTTAAAGGGGGCTTTAAACAAAAACGGAATTTTTCATTAGAAACGACGATTCTACCGTTTTCACGTGTTATCACGGCGATTCTGCCCGTGCCTACCAAAAAACGATTCTGATCATCCTCTGGCACGGTGGATAGCTGTAAGATCGTAAAATCGTACGATCCTACGAGTAGGATCGCGATTTTGACTACCATGGTAGTGCTAGCAACCCTCACTTTAACCATCTTTCCAACACTTACTTTAACACTCTTTCTAACACCCACTCTCTTAATGTGTGAAACTCACGTGGGCCCCCACTTTATATGGGGCCCATTTCCAATATGGTGGGACCCATGTGAATTTGACTCAATAAGAGTGTTTGAGTAAGTGTTGCTAGTACTACTCTAGCAGTAGATCAAATGATGTCAGTTATTTGTTAGAGTTCTGTCAGAGTTCACTATAAATACCAATTCCCTATAAAAATATACTCACTAAATCTTTTGATTATACTTCCATAAAATATCATACACTCAGTTAACTCCAGTGGGGTAAATGTCCTTTCGTTCTCGAAGAAGAAGAATATTTTAATGGGAAGTGTGGAAACTCGCGACATCAAAATGGAGTAGATAGTTGTTAAAGTGAAAATTAGCGTCTTGGTCTGTTGCACGAGTATTGCTGAAATCCAGAACAGAAACTGATAGCTAGAGGTGCTTCTACCTGTTCGAAAGAATGCTTGTGGCAACTGCTTTTTTGGTTTTGACAAAAGAGAGAATGTGAGAAAGAACAGCATCGCGTAAAGTGCTTATTGTACCCACCATTGAAATTTTCCACCATTTTACGAGAGAGAACAAAGGAAGGACCACAAACCACTGCTAATAATCTGATTGTTATCAGCAATTGAAATTTCAAACAGGGAATAGGGAAGTTAAAGAAAAACTTTTCTTTCTCACCCGTCTTTCTAAAAATTGTGTTTGTCAGAAAATACACATTTGGAGAGTATAAAAACAATGCTCTTAGAGTGAGAAAAGTTCTTCCGAAGGTTATGGTTTTACATTCAGAAAGGTTTTGTCTATGGACGTTCAGAATTTGTTTGTGGCCTTACTGGTGGACCACTCCAGTTGAGTCCACAAATAAAATCTTTCTAATGTGAAACATAATTTTCCCATGGCTGTTAATAATGCAAGAAAACTAAGGCATTAATCAGCCATAGGGCCTAACCTTACTGTTAATTGTTGTTGGTAATTTACTATAACTATTAAGGCCCAACATAACATGATCACATGAATTGAATATATAACCCCCAAGTCCCAACAACATCCAACATGTTCCTAAAAATTGCAACTGGTAGGAGAAAAAGCAATAAAACCATTATAAGTTAATACTATTTAGCTACATGACATTGTTTAACAAATAAATGGGTTTGAATTGGTACTTATATTGAACTGATGAATATTGAGTTGGTTTTGATTTCTTGTCCTTTTAAAAACTCTACTGGATTAAATCATTTGTTTATTTTGATTTCTTGTCCTTTCATTTGAACGGGTAAATCATCATACTGTATTAGCATTGGCCTTTGGGCTTTAATGTCCCACAAACATTTAAGTTTTATTTCTAGTATAAAGCTTGTATTCTGAACCATTCAGGAGTTTATATGTGAGAAAGGAGTAGGTTTTGTGCGAATAGATGGACTTACACTACCCAGAGATAGACAGTCTGCAGTAATCTCATTTCGATCATCACCAGAGGTATTGTAAACTTGCTACTTCTCTCCTGATTTTATTGTGATACTGATATTTTTCATGCCACTTTCCTTTCCACCATATTAGTAAGTTTTAATATTATTTTTTGTTGAAAGTCAATTGCATTTGGAATATTAACTTGGAATACTTTGATGCTTTCTAATTCTCTCCAATTCTGTTTATAAGAAACAAAAGACTAAATCACCAAGACCAATAAGCACATTCAAATGATTTAATGCTAATTATTTTCTAAAAATACTTTCAGCATTCATTAAATGAAACCCACTTGTGTTGGGAAGAAGAATTTTTAAGTAAAGGAAAACCTACAATTAAATAGGGCCAGTAAGTAACCTAATTGTCTCGTATAATTAGGACCAGAGGTAGTTTAACTTTGAAACTGCATTTTTCCGATGATCAGTCTCATTTTCACTGCTCTTTTTTGTTAAATTGATGTAGTAGTTTCATCTAGCTGTTAGAATGCTTAGATGCTTATGTATTGTCCTTAAAATTAACATGTTTCATTCAAGATCAAATCTGTTGCAAAATTATTAAATGAGAAGATTTACATGCAATATGGCACATAGATAGAAAGTCTGATAGTGGCAAAAATGTGCGACTACAACAAGTACACAATACCCAGAGGTGGATCGTCTATCAATAGGTGACCATGCCCAATCAGCATCGGAGTATCCAACTATCTAAGTATATCCTTTATTTTCATACACTAAACCTTTTCCTGAAGCACATTCGATGTATTTCAGAATCCGGATAACAGCATCCATGTGTTCCTGACAAGGGGAGTTTAAGAACTGACTAACCACACTAATTGCAAAAGAAATGTCTGAACGAGTGACTGTCAGATAATTCAACTTTCCAACCAATCTTCTATACCTTCCTGAGTCAGATAGAGGCTCCCCCTGATTGGATAGTAGTTTGACACTTGGATCCATAGGAGTATCAGCTGGTTTAGCATCCAACAAACCCGTTTCTTCCAAAATATCCATAGCATATTTCCGCTGAGAAATCACCAAACCATCTTTAGATCGGGCTACCTCAATACCCAAGAAATAACGAAGTTTATCAAGATCTTTTGTCTGAAATTGATTCGAGAGATGTTGCTTTAACTAGAGTATATACCCTTGGGCTGAGTGACGATAAAAAACAGAATGGTCAGCTTCACTACGGACCATACCAAACTGTTGTACTACAGTGCTAAATCTGCCGAACCAAGCTCTCGGAGATTGCTTAAGACCATAAAGAGACCCGTGTAACCTACACACCATATTCGATGACTCCCCCTAAGCAACAAATCCAGGTGGTTGCTCCATATATACTTCATCTTCAAGATCACCATGTAAAAAAGCATTTTTGATGTCAAGTTGATGAAGAGGCCAATGTCGAATGGCTGCAATGGCTAGAAGAAGTCTAACAGATGCCATCTTGGCTACAGGCGAGAATGTATCACTATAACCCAATCCAAAAATCTAAGTGTATCCTTTGGCTACCAAGCGAGCTTTAAATCGATCAATCTTACCATCTGGACCAACCTTCACTGTATAAAGCCAACGACAACCTACTGAAGATTTCCCATGGGATAGAGGAACCGGTTCCCAGGTACCACTGCTTTGAAGAGCACATATTTCATCAATCATTGCTTGCCTCCACTCAGGGTGAGATAATGCTTCTCCTGGAATTTTAGGAATAGAAACAGAAGACAAAGAAGACAAACAAGTATACTGCAAAGGGGAAAGACGATGATAACATAAATCAATATAATGTGGAGAAGGATTTTGTGTTTGACGTATACCTTTTCGAAGGGCAATCGAAAGATCAGACTCAGGTTGCAGGATCAGACCCGATGATGGCGGAGGCGTCGGAGGAGAGTCTCCAATGACCTCAGGGACAGGGAAGACCTTAGGGACTGGACGACCTCAGGGACAGGGACGACAGGCGTTGGATGACAACGTTGATATGTTTGAAGTGGTCGAGAAGTGTGTGTGTGGGGTGGGTGGGGGGCTCAGGAGCCCTAGACCGATGGGGAATAATAGTAGGCGGGACATTAATAACTGTCGGAAAAGGTGCGGGAGTACTTTCAGGAGCCCAAAACCGAAGTGGAACATTACCATGGAGAAGTAGGGTCCGAGTGGTTTCTACAAGATGCTGATTTTACATTCGGCTATCCCGTTTTGTTTAGGTGTGTGAGGGCAAGATGTTTGATGGAGAAAACCATTGCGTGACATAAAATTCTGAAATTGGTGGGATAAATATTCACGGGCATTGTCACTTCTTAAGGTACGAATAAACACACCGAATTGAGTTCTTATTTCTTGATAAAATTGTTCAAAAATAGAAAATAATTTAAATCTATTCTTCATTAAAAATAACCACGTGCAACGTGAAAAATCATCCATAAAGGTGACAAAATACCTAGACTCAAGAGTAGAGACAATACGCGAGGGACCTCAAACATCGGTGTGAACTAAAGAAAAAGGGGACGAAGCTCGTTTATTGACTCGATTGGGAAACTGACCACGAGTGTGTTTCCCTAGCTGACACGACTCACAATATAAATTAGATACCTTCGATAGATTTGACACCAACTTATGTAGTTTGAAAAGACTGAGATGACCTAACTGAGCATGGATAGTGAGTGGAGAATCTTTGACTGAGCATGTGTGAGATGACACTGAGAGGTAATAAAGGCCTTGAGATTCACATCCGACACCAATCGTCCGTCCCGAACTCCGATCCTGCAGGGTAACATTATTGTTAGTGAAAGTGACACTACAATCAAGAGAACGAGTTAAACGAATGACTGAAAGTAAATTAAATAGACAATTAGGTACATAGAGGACAAAAGTAACAGAGAGAGAAGGTAGAATTTGAACAGTACCGATCCCTTTGGGTCGGGTTTGAGAACCATTAGCAGAAGTTATAGTAGGTAAGAAACCGAATGTAGAGAGGAAAAAGAAACGATTTTTATTACCGGTAACATGATCAGACGCACCAGAATCAAGGACTCAAGGTCCAAGGGAAGATGATTGAGAGAGACAAGCAGATGAATTACCAGTATGTGCTATCAAAGCAGTAGAATCTAAGTTCTGATAATTCTGATACCACCGGAGGAAATCATCGTAGTTTGGCGTAAAGTTATGAGGAGTAGCCATGAGTATCTGATCTGAAACAGTTGTCCTATGGAGAGTGGAGTGGTGGAAAAATTGTCGAGATCGATCGTCGGGCGTACTGTCACGTGCGGAGGTTTCTGCCGGTGAAAAGTGGGGAACAGCTGGATCAGAAGAGGCACTTCTGTTGGTAGGTTACCGAAGAATTTTGAAAAATGAGAGGCAAACCGGAGTGAAGACACGGTTTGCAAAAAAAAAAAAATTCTCACCGGAAGACAGTGGGTCAACCGGGTAAAGTACAACAAAGAAAGAATTGCCTCTTAGCAGACTCTAGATATCATGTTGAAATACAAGAGACTAAGAGACATTTGAATAAACCGTGTGTTTTGAAAAACACTACAGAGACTTTATTATATAGAGAGAGATTACAACTAATTACATGATATAGTCGATGTGGGACTATTCGATATACAAATATTCTTAACATTATATTTACAAATATCAACAAATATAATATATTAAAACACAGTCCCAACTGCAGAAACAAATACCATTTAGCAAATAGCACCAGATCCTTGGAGACCTCAGTTTTTGTTGCAATGATATTTTTAAATTCTAAAATCATTATTTAGGAAAGAGATTAGATATAGCTAAAAATTTTTCTTGAAATTGGGTTGTGAAAGGTACCGCTCAAGTTGAAGGGAAAATTTTATCAGACTGCGGTAAGACCCGCAATGTTGTACGAGACAAAATGTTGGACGATTTAGAATCAACACGAGAATAAAGTTAGCGTAGCAGAGATGAGGATGTTGTGTTGGATGGGTGGTATGACCTAGACATGATAGGATTACAAATGAAAATATTAGAGAGTGTTGGGGTAGCACTTATACTATGTTATCAATCTCGGATCGCGGCACGACACAATTATCTTAAAAAATGGAACAGAATGTGAGTGCAAAGTGGAACGGCCGATATTTTAGTAACGCGGATACTAATATAGTTAAAAACTATATTAGTATTCATATTAATATAGAATACTAATATATTAATGAACACATAATTGTTAAAAACTAAAATAAATTAATCAAAATTCATGAAGTATTCATATTTAGAAATAAAAGTAAGAAGTCTTGAGTAAAACACGCAAATAAAGTTCAATAAAATAACCTTGTTATCCTTAAAAATGTAAGGGTAATATCATTTACGGCTCTGACGTGACCGCTTTGCCACGGTGTCGTTCTGAATCCAATCCCATTATTATGGTCGTTTTATCAGGGTCATCCATATGTGATGGAACGGCACGACCTGACGCGATTTTCTTGATTTTGCTGTTCCATGCCGAGATAACAGTTAGAATGACCGAGTTTAACAACATAGCACTTATAGTAAAGAAGTTGGTGGAAAATAGACTTAGGTGGGTTTGGGCATATAGACAGAAGACCGGTAGTTTTTGTAGTAAAGAGAGTAGATCAGATGGAGAGAAGTCAAACAAATAGAAGAAAATGAAGATTTAGAAAGAGAAGTGATTAAGAAAGATTTCGAGATTAATGATTTGGATAGAAACATGGTCCTAGATAGAACATGTTCAGAGTCCCACATCACAATCCTTACCCTACAAGCCAATTTTGTAGGGTTGAATTAAGCCCAACCAAATTTCTTAACATGGTACCAGAGCCTCGTTTAAGATTCGATGAGCCACCTACAGTCCGGTTTCCGCTATCGGGCCACCCATAATTTATTTTGACGCTCCAGATGTCAAGTCTTGGGCGTGAGGGGGGGTGTTAAGAGTCCCACATTGGATAATATATGGATTGAACATGTCTTTATAAGTGGGGACAATCCTCACCCTACAAGCCGGTTTTGTAGGGTTGAATTATGTCCAGCCACATTTCTTAGCAGAATATTATAGCGAAAGTTTATCCATGCAGCCGACCCCATTTAGTGGAATAAGGCTTAGTTGTTGTTGTAATATATTAGATATTGTACTCTTAGAGTCAACTCAGGATTTTCCTTTCGGAGAAATGTCATCTTGTAACATAGTTTTAATTTATTGTCCATAAGCTTCATACACTTATTCTAACTCATTATATTATTAGATATCACCAATGCAAAAAAATTCCAGCCACGCAACATGCGGGTCATCGTCTAGTTGACGTGAGTTTGGAGTATTTGACCTTGTCATTAGGCTTCTTTTGACTTATTAGTTACATGTGCATTTCAGGTTAAAATTGCGATAATAGGTGTTCTAGCAGCAGGTTTTGGAGTTGATTTCTCAACAGCACAGGATGTTGTCTTTTTGGAGCTACCTCAGTGCCCAACAGTGATGCTTCAGGTCCCATTAGATGGAATATCACTTCATAAACGTTTTTTATAACTATTGTTTGGTTGTAGGATAGGCTGCATTTTCCAGTGACTTGTGTTGTATCTTGTCTCGACAATTGATTATGAAAACATGATTAAGGTTTGAACAGTTTGTAGAAATGAAATATCAATATAGCTCTACAAATGATTCTGCAGAAGAGTGACTAGTGTAGCAAAAGGAATAAATACTCCCATTTTTGTGTAATTTACAATAATAAAGGTACATATCATGCATCAAATCTCTCTTAGTCTGGTGCTGGACGCCACAATCATAACGAACCGTAAACGCATCTAAAGTTGGTTGTTGATAAAGGAACGATAGGAATGGAAACTTATGCTTATCTGTAAAATATACTTGATAATCATATTGAAAAAGTGAAGCAAAAGTTGAACCAGGGGTGGTTCCTTTGAATAGCACATGGTGGGTTGAAAGATACTGAACCATTAGGCCTGTAATGGACCTTTCTTTCATCCTTCTTTTGATAATTATCATGTCTGGTGTTGCACTTGTTCAGTCTTGTTTACTATGAAAGTGATGCAGTGTTAATAGATATTACCTATGGGCTATGAGATGGCCCTGTAAAGTTTTTTTCTTAATCATGGAAATCTCATACAGTTTGTTTGGTGTAGTGTACCTGTAGTTGATGATGAAGTGCAAATTGTGTGGGGTATTCTTGATATTTAAAAAATGTCTTAAATAAATAATATATTTATTGTTAACATGTTTTGAAGGCTGAGGACAGAGCTCATCGACGGGGGCAAACAAATGCAGTTAACATATACATATTCTGTGCAAAGGTAATTAGGTTTTCATTGGTTATGAAGATTTGGGGTTAGGGTTTATTGTGATATGCCTCTGTCAAGCATTTTTGTTTGAACGACTATCTGCAGGATACTTCGGATGAATCACATTGGAAATATTTGAACAAAAGTTTACATCGCGTTTCATCTACAACAGATGGCAAATATGATGCCGTGAAGGAGATAGAGGTCTCACTTCAATTTCTTTAATTCTATTATTTGCTTTTTACTGTTGGTTTTTGTTGTTTTCGTGTAAGTGTCTGTGTAACATGAAGTGTTTAGCTTGTCCATAGTTGTAATACTCATACAAATTGACAATTTTATACATTTTATTGTGGAAGGTTTGTTTTGGCTTGACTCTGCTGGATTGTGTAGTTCAAATCATTATGGCATGTGTACTAAACAATATTTTTTATGGTAATAAATCTGTCTCAGAATTTGGGTTGCCTAACTCATCCCTACAAAACCGGTTTGTAAGGTGAGGATTGCCCCCATATATAAACACAACACATGCCATATCTCTTAGCAATGTGAGACTAAATCCACCCCTTCAAAGCCAACACAATGAAGGTGTTGGGGGTCTGCAATGAAGGCAAGCCAAAGTGCCGCAATTAAGGTGACTAGGGGCGGACCGCAATTAAGGCTGAAAGTCCAACACCCCCCCCCCCCCCCCCCCCCCCCCCCCCTCACGCTTGGCCTCAATGAGCCCGAAGCGTGGACGATGCGGGAAACCCAACAATGGATCTACGATAGGCTCTGATACCATCTCAGAATTTGGGTTGGGCCTAACTCATCCCTACAAAACTGACTTGTAAGGTGAGGATTGTCCCCACTTATAAACACAACACATGTCATATCTCTTAGTAATGTGGGATTAAATTCACCTCTTTAAAGCCAACATAATGAAGGTGTTAGGGTCTGCAACGAAGACAAACCAAAGTGCCGCAATTAAGGCGACTAGGGACGGACAACAATTAAGGCGACTAGGGACGGACAACAATTAAGGCTGAAAGTCCAACACTATGGAAAATAAGCCTTATAAAATTTAACACCCTCCCTCAAGTTGGAGCATGTTTGTAAGCTCTACTAAGGATGTGATATAGCTCGAAAAGTAATTATAAGTTAGGGCCAACATAAATTCTAGATAGTATCAGAGTCTATCTAAGGTCTATTGGATTACTCATTATCGGACCACTTAGGTCACACTCTAGATGTCTAGACCTGAGTGTGAGAGGTGTGTTGATAGTCATGCGATGTAATATAGCTTAAAAGGTGTTTACAAGTGGGAGCAATGTTGGTAAGATCACGGGTATGCATGTGGGATCACACAATCATGCGATCCAGATACCCCTATCCGTGATTAGATGGCTAAATATCACAGCAAAATTGGAAAAACCGTTGTCAGCACGTAGAATCGCAAGTTCATCAGAGCTTTTTTAAAGTCATGTTGGGTTTCTCTTAGAAAAATCTAGTCCACATAGGACTATAACTATGACATAACGTCATCCTTCCGCTGCCCGTGCGGCAGGGCCTCCTTCCCTTCCTTTCTCTGTTTCTCGCGCCGTCGCCTGTGGTTCGACCTGAAGAGGTTTTAATGATTGCCGGGAGGATCTTTCTCTAACGGTGTGACATAATGATTTAGTCATTTTTATAAAAGACATGGTTTCAAGAAAGATATAAGTCTCATACGACCTAATAATTCACGAAATTCAAATCTTGGAGGTGTTTCGACCACAATAGTTCACAAGTAGTGTGGATTATAGCCTGATACTCCTTGCAATGGAGGTTTACTCATCTTTTATACGTATAAATTAAGCACTATGGTGCTCATTCACTTAAGCACATTAAGAAAATATTTTTCCTTTCTACTTTTCACAAAGGCACTACTTCTTGCATGACTGTCTGAACTGCTATTTCCTCCATGTAAATATTGGCCACATTGTAAAAGCCACCTCGCCGTGATCGTCAAATGACCTTATGCCAAAAATTTGACAACACTGACATTATCCATGTTTATCTTTATTAATGCGGATGAATTCCCTTTCCAACTTATGGGATGCACGAAACAGTTTGGTGGTCTTTCCAAGTGATAACATTGTCAGAATCAGAAGTTTAGCATTTAGTTCAGTTGAATAATTTATTTCTCATCGGTTTTCAAAGTAATACTTGGACCTGTTATGATCTAATTTGGGTTTCAATACTGTGTAACTTTTCCTGTGAAAGGTTTTGCCCGAGTCCTAACTTCTGATTACCTAGTTAGATACACTTCTTGTCTTGGCCATTATCATGAAATACAAATTTTCAACATAGAGTTGCAATGTTTTACAAGTTTACTTCTTTTACTTTTTTCCATTTTTTTGGTTCTCTTGTTTAACATCGGTTTCCTTTTGGGAATGTTGGGTAGCAGGTTGAAGGTGTTTCTTATTTAGACCCATCCTTGAAAATTGACAGACCTAAAAAACAATCTGCATCCAAAGATGCATCAGCTGAAACACATTTAGATAGACAACCCTCTGCAGTGAAGTCAAATGAAACAGAAGCAAATCAAGAAGATGAATCTGGTCTTGTAAACAACATATCTCAGGATGCTAATATTATGGTATGGCTTAGTTTATACTTCTAAGTTGCTCTGCTTCAAATATATTTGCTCTATTAGTTGCTTCTTTCTAATTATTCCATTTTTTTGGTAGAATAGGTTGATAGTGTCTCCTTCCTAGATTTATGCAACGCTTCAGTTTTGGATGGAAATCTTGATGTAGATGCTTTTAATGCTAAGGATAGATGTTCTGAAGAGAGTTCCGAGGACAAAGATAAAGTAATAGAGGTGCATTTTCAATGAAGCTACTCTAGTGGAAGGAATAACTACTTTAATTTGTATTTTGTGAGAGAATAAAAGTCTTATTTTTCTGTTTCAGGATAAGAAATCAACTTTAACAACAGACGCAGATGATGACCAGCCCTCTCATCCTGTTGAAGCTGAAGTAAAGTGCTCTCATCAAGTTAATTCTCTGCGGTTTGAGGTGAAAATCATTTATACATTTTTTTTTGTTTTCATTGTACGGGAAGCAAAGTTATTGAAACGAATTTATGTTTATTTATATTTGCTTACGAAATAATAAAAGAGCTTGTATTCTGTGGGGTTCATCCTTTTATTTGGTGTGTTTGGTTTGAGCAAACTGCCAATATTCAAGTAGATGTTGGTACCATTACCTTTGTTATCGCCTATGGAATAGGATTGTGTTTATGGCCTCCCTTGGTGCAAAAATTAAATTTGTCTGCTCTTCAGGTGAGCCCATACACCGGAAGGATCCACCTCTATACTTGTGTTTTGGGTAAAGATGCAAGACCACAGCCACTTTATGAAAATTTCCGACCAGAAGACCTTGAGCTGCTGAGTCCTGCTGATGATGATGAGAAAAAGGGTATAGAGTTTGCATCTGTCAAAGATAACCCTGCGTATAGGACTGCTCTTCTGGATTTTGCAAATGAGTGGAAGAGTTTAAGATCAATTGAACGCAATAAGTTACTTGGAAAACCATTACAACTTCCTTTGGCTGTCGAACTGTGCTGCTTAAATGAAAGTAATAGTCACAACAAGAAGGTCGGCACACTATGCACTTTAACTCTGTATTTGTGGATATGATCTTTTCATACAATTGTCTAACCCCCTCTAATATTAATTTGTTTCTTTATATATAAATAATGCAACAAAAGTCTATGATTGACAGGGATTAATAAATGGTGGAAGCAAACGGCGCATGACTCCTTTAGTTGACATCAGCTATCCCTTACCATCAGATGCTGTTTGGAAACAGGTTTGTCTTCGAAGCGGTTGTGGTAAGAAGGAAAAAGAATACACTCAAGGCTGGAGTCCGAAAGACGAGCCTCTTTGTAAGCTTTGTCAAAAGCAATGCATGTATGTCCCATACAACTCTTGTGTTGCTTTAAATTTTTTATAGTACATACAATTAATAATTATAGTTTCAGGGGTAATAATGCCAAGACACCTGAATATTTTGAAGATCTTTTTTGTAACCTTGTCTGCTATCAAGAGTATCGCATGAGAACTAGCAACAGATTCATCCGTCAGGTTAGAACATTTATCATATTCAAATTAGAATGTATTTGTCTAATTTTTGTTTCTTGTTTCAGATTTCAATGTTCTTTGCTTGAAATATCATTGTGGAGTTTTCATGTCTTTGAGCTAGGTTTTAAAGTAATTGATTGAGATGAAATTTTCAGGAACTTTTCAATATTGAGCAAGGTGTATGCACAAATTGCCAATTGGACTGTCATAAGCTTGTCGTGCACATAAGACCTCTGTCCTTGGAAAAACGACGGGGGTACATTGAAAAATCAGCACCAAATATTGCAAAGCGAAGGAAGATGTGAGATTATGATAGTGAAATACCTAAAGTCAATTTTGTTATGATGTTAGAAAACAACAGTACAGGCTTATAACATTTGTAAAAAGACTGACTGTACAAAAGTGTTAATAAACTTGCTTATTTCTGAAGCATTCTTCTGAAACACTAGTTGATTGTCTGCAGGTTTGAAAAGCTTGCCAAAGATCCAAGTGAAGGAAATGCATGGCATGCTGATCACATTGTTCCAGTATATAAAGGCGGAGGTATTATTTCTCTTGAAGTCTAATCCTACCTGCTTTTGGAACCATAATAGATGGCCCACCAAATTTTAAACCAGGTTCTGATACCACGTTCAGAAATGTGGTTGGGCCTAACTCAACCCTACAAAATCGGTTGGTAGAGTGAGCACTACCCCCCACTTATAAACACATGTTCAGGCCATATATTATCCGATGTGGGACTCTTAACAATTACTTTCAGAATTTTATAGTGTTATTAACTTTCAAAGTTTTACAATGTTTGGATATTAACTTCTGGACTATTTGCATAAATTACAAAATAAAAAATAGAATATTTCATTTATAGAGTCCTCTTCCTTCTCTGATGGTTGTGTCCCTGTAGTTTCCTCTGCATGTAGGAAAAAACTTGTTTTTAGCTGTTTGAGTTTTATACCTTATTTAATAATTTCTTTAGGTGAATGCAAACTTGAGAATTTGAGAACTCTTTGTGTGGCCTGCCATCATGATGTTACTGCCGAACAATGTGCTGAACGGCGCATTATAAGAGCAGATGCCCGGAAACAACTAAAAGCATTGATGGATACCATGAAAAATAATATGAAGGGTGCTGCTGGGACTAATATTGAGGTATGTAATAATTTCTGCTGATGCTTAGACACATTCCCTGATGGTGTGCAGCATTTCAGTCTGCCATATGTTTTGGATGGCATGTTTGTATGACACTTTGTCAAGCATTCATGCATTGGGAAGTAATTTTGGTCAATCATATGGTTTGATGTCAACTTAGCGAAGCTAAAATTGTTCAAAATGGTATTTATTCACATCACTTCCTGTATAAAACTCAGGACCAACTGCTTCACGGGGAACAAGAAAATATGCATGAGGATGATATTTTAGTCCAGGTTCCTGGAAGTGCTTATGCGGTAGCAAATTATCAAGAAAGCGGAGATGCAGCCTGTTAAGAACCAAGGACAGCTACTGAAGATCTTTATCGTTCAGCCGAGTTTGTTGTAAAAATCGGTGATAGCCAGCATCACATGGTGCAATTTTAACAACCTGGAAGTGGTTGTCCATGGTATAGCGTTCTTAGCAAGATCATCCTTATTGTTCATCCTTATTTTATTGCGACAGAACGTTCCATTTTGACTGAGCAGCCTAACAAGCAGATTCCTTGAGGAAATTCTTTTGAAGAGTGGTGGTTTGCCTAGTTGGAAAGCCAGCAGCAACCATGATGTAAATTTAGATAAGGCCCTTAAGCCTTTAAGCCTGAGATTAAGATGACTATGGCAGTGTAGTGGCACACTTTGGGGTCATCCATGTTAAACATTATTTTACATAGATTAAAAATATGATAAATGTGAAAGGGAAGTGTAAATTTACCAAATAAAGTCATTTTAACTATTGCTGTGAGAAATGATTGTTTAGACTATTAATTAGAGGATGTGATTGAAAAGGAATAATAATTAATTATGCATTTAAAACTAAAAATGACTATTTTTAAAATAATTTTTTTTTGTTGTAAATGTGATAATTATTATGTATCATATAGTAGTTGATTTTGAAAATTTTACATAGATTAAGAAAGTGATAGATAGTGATAGATGTGAAACAGGAGTAATTTTGCGAAATGAAGTTATTTTAACTATTGATGTATTTTTGTTCATATAAATGTAAAGTGAGAAATGATGATATTTAGACTATTAATTAGAGGATACCGTTGAAAACAAAATAATAATTAATGATGCATTTAAAACTAAAAATGACAATATTTTTAAAATAGTTTTTTTAAAAAAATTGTAAATGTGATGATTATTATGTATCAAAGTAGGTGATTTCAACCATTGTTTTGTATCGTGTAGGGAAATGTTGATCTGAAACCATGTTATAATTTTCAAAATGAAATATGATATTGAAACATAGCTATAAATACTCATGTCTTGCTTATTCTCAACTAGAGGGAGTAAGAAAGTTCAAGAGAAGACACTTGATTGGAAACACTGGTCTCCTACAAATAAAGTTGCTTATAAAAAAAATAAAGTTTATAAATTGAAAATTATACAATAATTATGATTATTTTCGTAATTACTTTTTAATATTACCTTTGTGATTCATTTGAGTTTGAAAATTGCAATATTTTCCGCACATATTACACGGTGGGAGATTTACGACAAATATTGTCCACCCTGTTTAGACTAGCTCTATTGAAGTCTGGTGGGAGGTTTACGACAAATATTGTCCACCCTGTTTAGACTAGCTCTTTTGAAGTCTGTCCAAAAGTGGAAACCCAATTTAAGTGTTTAAGTTTGTCTCTTTACTACCGAGTTGACGGATTTGTGGACCGATCCGTCAAATTTTTTTTTTTTGTTTTAGTTTAGTTTACTAATTTATTATAACTTTTTAATGATTTTTTTTTTAATTTGATTTACTACTTGTTTACAAACTTATATGTGATTGATTTTTATTTTATATGTTATTACCTTTCAAATAATAATATACACTTTTAAGATATATAAAAATATAAAATATTATAGTATTTTACTGAACAATAATAAAAAAACTATTTAATTACCTCTTAATTTTTTAATTCCTATCCTATAAATTATTGAGTTTCATAGTTGTAATTTGCATCCACCATCCATGTAAACGAAACAACATTAAAACAAGTTCTAAAATTTATGGTGACGTTAGATATAAGGATTCAAATTCAAATTTTTATCAATAAAGAAAAAAATTAGTGGATTAGTCTCCATAAATATTCAAATTCTAATTTTTATCCAAAAAAAAATAGTAAATTAGTCTCCTTGATACACTTTCAATTTTAATTAAAAATTTAAAAAGTTTAACAAAAAGCCCGTGGCCAAAATCAGCATCGACCCATTTTTAAAGCGGATTAGATGGGACGTACCAACTTAAAACACCGAATCGAAAATCTCGGTCCCACCCGTAAAAATGGCGAGTCAAACGAGCCAACCCGTCAATTCCAACACGTTTTGCCACCTTGTTATCCCCAAACATGTTTGTTTGTTTTTTCAAAGAGGGGGCATCTGAATCTAGATTGGTAGTGATCTCTGAAACACATACTTCAGATATAGACACCACGACTTAAAACATACACTTCCACGTCTATAATCTCAAAAATATATGACACTAAAAGTGACTGACACTGCTTCCGAGATAGTATCAATTGACCATTTATTTATATACTATTATAAAAGTTAAAAATATCTTAATAAAATAATATTGGTCAACAATATTTTAACACATATTTAAATCTTTTATATGTGATTGAGATTTGTCTAAAAATATATTAAATGTATTGAGATAAGTAAAAAAAATAGTTTTTTTTTGTTTGAATTGTCCGATACATGATACATGATTGTAATATGAGTATTGGGCACCGACTCAAAAAGTGTCAAAGCAAAGAAAAATAATTTTTAGGACACTTGCTTGGGTTTTCTAACATGTGTCGTATGTTATGAAAACATCAATAATTCAAGTGTTATAACAGGTTACTGCATTTTTATAACCAGTTACAGGGAGTAGTATTTTTAGCTGTTAGAACATGTGTAACCGGTTACTGCATTTTGGTAACTGATTACCACTTAGTTGAAATTGTTTTTAGAAACAGGTGAATTCGAATACATGTTTGGCGTTATCGGTTACTGACAGTTAGTTTCAGTTTTTCTATTTTGATTACTTGTGTCCCAATCAATTATAGTTTGTACAAATACCCAATGGGTATCTTGTAAAGACAAAGTGTCATACAACATACAATATCAAGTTTCGATGATGACAAAAGACCATCATGCACGTCTACGAACAAATGCAACACATTACCCACCATATCCTTTTTCACGTTATCCTAAAGCTACTATAATCATTAAAAACATACAGACAAAGTGCGATCATGACCAAATACATGAAAATCACTAATCACAGCCTTTTTGCAGATTTGAAGGCTTTGAGTCGACCATAGGGGTCAGCTCAAAGCTCACGGGTCGACGCAAAGGCTCTGCCTAAACTGGAGGGAGTCAGCGCAAAGATGCATGCGTCGACGCATAGGGTCAGCGCAAGACTCACGGGTCGGCGCATAAAATCCTTGAGTCGACCACACGTTGGCGCATGACAAGTGATGGCATTCACGGGTCAGCGCATAAAACGTTTGCGTCGACGCATAGGGTCGACGCATGCCCCTCGGGTCAGCACACGCCGACCTATGGTCGACCGTTCGCGCGCAAACTCAGTTTTCTGAGTTATTTCAAAGTTTAAATTTCTGTTCTGTCTGTTTGGTTTTGTCTGTTACTATAAATAGAAGTAAAAACACTTCTATTAACTAACATTTGAATTTTTGAGTACAAGTGTTCAAGGAAACAAGAAAGAGTGAAATAGTTGTCAAAGATTCATCATCTTCATCTTCAACAGTCCAAAATTCATCAACTGCACACAATAACTTTTGATGCGATTTGTGATAGTTTGAAGGTGATAAGGTTCGAGGTAGCGATTGAAGAATCGAGTTCGAGTTGAAGTCTTGGCAGGTTCTTTCTTGAATAAAACCATTAGGGTTTTATCCTCCAATACCGGTTTGCGTTTGGGGGTTTTTGGACGGGTTGCTTCATTATCATTCAGCTGAGCGAAGGTAACTGATAAGAGAAAGTCTTCATCAGTTTAGTAGCGGAGTCGGTGATTGAGCAGTGAAGAATCCGGGTTTGATTCGTTCGTGTTCGTGATCAGCCGGGCCAAGGGGTTGAAGAACGGAAGGTTCATCAACGAGCGGCAGGAAACGGAGGTCAAACATCAACAATCAAAGGTCTTGATTCATCTTGAATCAAGGGGCAAGGAGAAGAAGTATCATTCAACATATTGCGAAATTCTGTTGTTTACATACTCTGCACTCCTTGTAAAAACGATTAAACATCACAGGTTATATCTATTGATCATCTCAATTCTAATTTTAGAATTGAGGGCAGACGTACCCCGAAGCGAGGACGGCGGGGGAACTGCCTCATCAAATCTCTGTCTTCTTTAATTTTCTGCACAAGTTAATTTTCAGCTTAAAATTTAAGTGATTTTAGTTTAAGCAATTTTCTGACAAACATTGATTTAAGTTGAGAAAGTGTTGCAAACTGTTGTTGGAATAATAAGTACAAGAACATATTGTACTAGGATAAATCGAAACACTTACTCAACTCAAAAATCACTTGGAGTGTTTGTGCACACCAAGTGTTTGTAAAATTGCCTAAGCTAAAGTTGCCTTAAGTTTGCATTGTGTTTCAATTTGGTATTTTGATTCATTGAAACTAGGCTTGCAAATAAGTGAACTATAAAATTGATTGTGCATTGTGTGTAGTGAATTGTATCTCTTTCAATCAAATATCCATTAGCTTAACGCATATCCGGTTTTCCAATAACGGTTCGTTTGTAGACTAATTTTCCTCGGCCGCTTCCGCACCTAAAAACATTTTTAAAACCAATTTTTCTTTTAAATTGGTAGCGCCGACTAAAGTTTTTAATTGGGATCTATTCAACCCCCCCTTCTAGATCCGTGCCATAGTCTAACAAGTGGTATCAGGAGCTCCGGTTCACTCCGTGCTTCAAAAATACAACGTTGATAGAAAATGGCTAACGAACCTAAAGGGGCTTACAATAGAGCTCCCGTTTTCAATGGTGAAAATTATAGTTATTGGAAAGACTGTATGCGGGTGCACATAAATTCCATAGATAGAAAAATATGGAATGTTATTCTCAATGGTCCAATTGAAATAACCATGACCAATGAGAATAATGAAATAGTGCTTAAGCCTGAAGCACAATGGACCGATGATGATGAAAAGAAATACAACTATGATTGGAAAGCCAAAAACATCTTAATCTCCTCATTAGGGGTAGACGAATACTATCGTGTATCCCATTGTCCTACTGCTAAGGCCATGTGGGATTCACTTCAAATTGCCCATGAGGGGACGAACGATGTTAAATTGGCTAGAATCAATACACTAACGCAAGAGTTTGATCTCTTTTTCATGGAGCAAGGGGAAACCATTGCCGACATGCAAAAGAGATTCACTCATCTAATCAATCGATTACATTCACTAGGTAAACCTATTTCCAATGATGTTGCTACTAATAAAATCTTAAGATGTCTTAACAGGGAATGGCAGCCAAAAGTGACCGCCATCAAAGAGGCAAACGATCTTACCATTTTGGACTTAACAACATTGTTCGGCAAACTACAAGAGCACGAACAAGTTCTATTAAGCTTGGAACAACATGAAAGGAAAGATAAGAAAGACAAAGCCAAGGTGAGCGAAAAGAAATCAATTGCTCTAAAGACTTCCTCCTCAAAGTCTCAAGCAAAAGAGCAAAGTGATTATTCTACGAGTGACGAAGAAGAAGAGGACAAGAGTGAAGATATGGGGCTGTTCGTCAAACGCTACAACCGTTACGTGAGAAAGAACGGCATCCAACATTCCGAGAAGAACTTAGTTAACTTCCGGAAGCAATCTAGGTTCTCCAAAAATGATGACTTCAAAGGAAAAACAACTAGAGGGTCGTGCTACAAGTGTGGAAAGCCGGGTCACTACAAACCGGACTGTCCGATGAATAAAAAGACAAAAGAAAAAGATTCATACAAATCGCATAAGAAACCATCAAAGCCAAGGAGGGCATATATTGCTTGGGAAAGCGATAGCGACTCCTCCGATGATGAAAGCTCAAGTGATGAAGATGAAAATGCAAATCTATGTCTCTCTGCTCATCAAAAGAATAAGAAGAAACAGGTACGACATGCTAAATATGAAAATTCCTCTAGTAAGTCTCATCATGAACTGCAAACTGTTTTTGAAACTCTACACTGTGAAGCAAAAGAAGCCTTTAAAAGGCTTGCCTCAAATAAGAAAATTTTCTCTCATTTAGAACAAAAAATTCAAGAATCCGAAAGGAAACTTGAGGCACTTAAGGCTTCTATAGTGGAAAGCACAAAAACTAGTTATGAGGACCTTAAAAGTAGAATGATGAACTTTGGGTGTGACACTTGTTACATTTGGCAAAGTGAAGTAAGGAACTTAAAAGCCAAACTTAACAAGGCTCTTGAGCCCAAGATTACTTTTGCTATTGATAAATCTAATTTTCGAACAAGTATGGTTAATCCATATCAAAAGTTCAAATATGTTATAAAGGATGAAGATAGCAAAAGTAATCAAAATGAAAAGTTCTCTTGTCTTTATTGTTGCAAGAAAGGTCATTCCATTGCTAAGTGTAGATTTAGGAGATTTTTAGTTCCTAAAGGCATTTATCAATGGATGCCCAAATGCAACCAATTTGCCTCTCACCACTCAGGACCCAATAAGCCATTGGGTACCTTCTTTTGTTAATTATCTTATCACAGGTACAATGCCTCGAGACTACCGAGAGAAGATGGGTCCTCGATAGTGGATGCTCAAGGCATATGTCAGGAGACATATCTCTCTTCATTGACTTCGTGGCTAAGAAGAAGGGATATGTAACTTATGGTGACAATAACCGAGGAGCAATACTTGGTAAAGGTAGTGTAGGTAATCCCTCTTCCACTACTATTTCTGACGTATTACTTGTCGAAGGTCTTAAACATAACCTACTTAGCATCAGTCAGTTATGCGACAAAGGATACAATGTATCATTTTCAAAAGATTGTTGCAAAATTGTGCATACTGATGATAAGAAGAGCATGTTTAATGGTCTTCGTGTGAACAATGTCTATATGCTTGACTTAAACGAAGTATCGTTAACAAGTGACAAATGTCTTGTAACAATGAATGAAGATTCATGGTTATGGCATAGACGTTTAGCACATGTTAATTTCGACTTACTTAACAAAATAGTCTCAAAAGATCTAGTCCTAGGTCTCCCCAAAATTAAATTCACCAAGGATCACCTTTGTGATGCTTGTCAAAAAGGGAAGCAAACGAGGATCTCTTTTAAATCCAAAAACATCGTTTCAACAACGAGACCTCTCGAGCTTCTCCATATGGATTTATTTGGGCCATCTAGGATTAAGAGTCTAGGAGGAAACTATTACGGTTTCGTAATAGTGGACGACTTTTCTCGATTTTGTTGGACTATTTTCTTAGTAAGTAAGAGTGACACATTCGCCGCCTTTGAACGATTTGCTAAGCTTTCTCAAAATAAACTAAACACAAACATTGTTGCAATTAGAAGCGATCATGGAGGTGAATTTGAAAATCACCTATTTGAAGAATATTGCGGTAACCATGGCATTGATCATAACTTCTCCGCTCCACGTACTCCTCAACAAAATGGGGTTGTGGAGCGTAAAAATCGAATTTTGGAAGAATTGGGAAGAACAATGATCAATGAAAGTGGCTTACCAAAATATTTTTGGGCCGACGCCATTAGTACGGCTTGTTACGTTTTGAATAGGGTGCTCATTCGCCCCATTCTAAACAAAACACCGTATGAACTTTTAAAAGGGCGAAAGCCAAATGTTTCTCACCTTCATGTCTTTGGTTGCAAATGCTTTGTGTTAAACAATGGAAAGGAAAACTTAGGGAAATTTGATTCCAAGGCCGACGAAGGTATCTTCCTCGGATACTCTCAATCTAGCAAAGCATATAGAATTTACAACAAGCGATTACTTACAGTAGAAGAGTCTGTGCATGTTACCTTTGATGAATCCAATCCGAGAAACGTCGGAAAGGATAGTGTTTTTCATGGTGCAGGTACATCTACCAAAGACATACTCAATGATGGCGAGCCGGGGATTGATCAACCCGACACAATCAAAATTGAGGAGGACAAAGATGTACTCCATGATGAAACAGAAGCAGATCATCCGCTTTCAAACGATGATCTTCCTCAAGCTTGGAAGTCTTCCAAAGACCATCCAATCGACAACATTATCGGAGATATCTCAAAGGGTGTAACAACTAGGTCTAAGATAAGTAATTTCTGTTATCACTTCGCTTTCGTTTCGCAGATGGAACCTAAAAACCCTAAAGAAGCCCTACTCGATGAACACTGGTTTTTATCGATGCAGGAGGAACTTAATCAGTTCACCAGAAATGAGGTTTGGGACCTTGTCCCTCCTCCGCGAGATCATCGAGTAATCGGCACCCGATGGGTGTTTAGGAACAAGCTGGACGAAAACGGGGTAATAACCCGTAATAAGGCGCGTTTAGTCGCGCAAGGGTATAACCAAGAGGAAGGCATCGACTATGAGGAAACTTATGCGCCGGTTGCCCGACTCGAGGCTATACGCCTTCTCCTTGCCTTCGCTTGTGCAAAGGATTTTAAGCTATTCCAAATGGATGTTAAGAGCGCTTTCCTTAACGGTCACATTAATGAAGAAGTTTATGTCGCACAACCTCCGGGTTTCGAATCCCATGAGCATCCTGATCATGTTTATAAACTAAAAAGGGCCTTGTATGGTCTCAAACAAGCTCCTAGAGCTTGGTATGAGAGACTAAGCAAGTTCCTACTAGATCAAGGTTACTCAAGAGGAAAGGTTGACACAACCCTCTTCATTAAACGTCAAGGAAAGCACTTGATACTAGTGCAAATTTATGTGGATGATATCATTTTTGGATCTACTAACATGAAACTTGTGAGAGAGTTTTCTGACCTTATGCAGGGTGAGTTCGAGATGAGTATGATGGGGGAGCTCACATACTTCCTCGGCCTACAAATCAAACAGCTCAAAGAAGGAACTTTCGTGAGCCAGACAAAGTATTGTTTGGACCTTATCAAGAGATTTGACATGGCAAAAGCTAAGGCCATAGACACCCCCATGCCTACGTGTACCAACTTGAACAAAGACGAAGACGGTAAGGAAGTAGATGTAAAACGGTATAGAGGTATGATTGGTTCACTCCTTTATCTTACTGCTTCTCGTCCCGATATTATGTTTAGCGTTTGCATGTGTGCTAGGTACCAATCATGTCCCAAGGAATCCCATTTAAAAGCCGTTAAACGGATACTTCGATATTTATCAGGTACTCCCAAGTACGGACTATGGTATTCCAAAGGTAATGATTGCTCTTTGGTAGGTTTTTCCGATTCCGACTTTGCCGGTTGCAAATCGGATAGGAAAAGTACAAGTGGCACTTGCCATCTTTTTTCAAACTCTTTGGTTAGTTGGCATAGCAAGAAACAAGTTTCTGTTGCTTTGTCAACCGCCGAAGCGGAATACGTTGCAGCCGGTAGTTGCTGTGCCCAAATCTTATGGATCAAGCAACAACTATTGGATTTTAACCTAAAACTGGAACGTATTCCCATATTTTGTGACAACACGAGTGCTATTAACCTAACCAAAAATCCTGTGCTACATTCTCGCACTAAGCATATCGAAATTCGACATCACTTTCTTCGGGATCATGTAGAGAAAGGTGACATCGTGTTTGAACACGTAAACACTGAAAATCAACTAGCGGACATTTTCACAAAGCCGCTAGCAAATGAACCTTTCTTTCATATTCGCCGAGAACTTGGCATCCTCGATATTTCGGAACGGGCACTCTAAACTGCTGTTTACATTCTTCCATCTTAAGCCTTAATACTGTACTTCTAACAAATTTCTGTTGTTGCAAGCACATGTCTAATGTTCACTAAGTCACTTCAGCATTAAGGTGATATTGTTCCTCTTTCTCTATATCTCTGCTAAAACTCATGACTTCAAAATTTTATCTCAAAATGATGTGTTTTATATATGTATACTATTAATATATCCACTTGGTTGTGTACTGCTATATGCACTGTTGTTTATGCATCAAACTGGTCATTGCATGTGCTAAATAGTGGAAAATGAAAATTTGTACAGTATGAGTCGACCGCAGCAGGGTTATGGTCGACGCATGACAATTAATTTCTGCATATTTTCAAAAATCAAACAGTATGCGTCGACGCATACAGGGGTATGGTCGACGCATCGCTCACAGATTTCGTTTTTCTGCAAAATTTTAAATCATCTCATGCATTCACATCATTAAATGTGCAATTACATTCCATTACCTTTCAAACTACCCACTACTTTGTAACTTGCATCTACCTAGTGGCTATTGCTTTTTGATCTTCCATCTTCCCAAAACCCTAAACCTTTCCACTATAAATTGGGAAAAACCCCTCTTGAAAAATCACTCTTAAAACCCTCATTAAACCTTCTCTATACATCCAAACACTCTGTCTCAAACCCACTCAAATGGCCTCCTCATCACGCAGACCCTCCGGCAAAAGACCCCGAGAATCATCCGGTGCATCTCTTCCCGTATCTGCTGTATCACTCGTTCCACCTACTCGTGTCGAAATCTTCAACAAAGACATCGGTAAACGAGGAGTTGTGCAACAACATGCGTTCTACAGACTTGAAGCTGAACGTATGCACTTACCGGAAGTTCTGTCTCTGCTGCAGCATCAAGGTCTCCTAAACTTCTTGGAGTGCAACACTAAATATAGTGAAGACCTTGTGCGAGTCTTCTACTCCGGTCTTCATGAAAACTTTCGGGGACACAAGCTTTCCTCCAAAGTTGGCTCTACAAAGGTATCAGTTAAATCAAATTTCTGGAACAAATATTTTGATTTGTCTGTGGATGATGCTGGAAATCCCCTGCCTGAGGTGACTGATTCTCATCATATAGATGGCTATGAGTTTAAGCGTGCATTAAATGACATGTTGGTACGGCCATATTCTGATGATTTTGTGCAGAGTGACCTGTTCCCACGAACCGTCACTGCCGGCAAACTGAACGCCGGGGAAAGGATTCTTCAGTGGGTTGTCTCACGCATCCTGCGGCCCAAGAAGGGCGGTCTCTCCAGAGTCGAACAGCCCGAAGTTCATTTGATTTACATTCTGAAAAACAAGATAAAGATCAACTGGCCATACTACATTGCTAGTAGAATGTATAATCTTAGGGATTCCGGACGAGGAACTGCTCTCGCCTACGGATCCTTCATCCAAGAAGTCCTTACAACGGCCAATGTTAGCCATCCGTCCTTCCCGTTAACATCAATCTCACCCGACAAAGAGTTTAGCACAAAAACCATGTCTATGATGGGATATCTATGGTGCAAGGAGCGGAAGCAATATAAGTTTGTTAGAAGAGCAAATATTCCTATAAGGGATGACAGTGATGAAAGCGAAGAACAAGAAGATGAAGAGGGAAATGAAGAAGAAGAGGAAGAAGCAAGGCACGATGGTGGGCACAATGGTGGTAATGACTACTCCGGCTCTGCTTGGGTACATCAGCCGAATACATATGAAGACGATGCTCCAAAATGGGGTGGCTGGGGTGAATGGCAACATTCAGGTTGGACAACTCAACGTGAATTTTACCAGCCATATCACCAAGTTGAGGAAGAACCTCTTCCATCCCCTCCACATCAAGCTGATTCTTCAGAGTTGTTGGAGATGATGCAAAGCATGCAACTTGCCCAACAAACCTTCATGCAATCCCAAGATGACCGACTTGCTCAAATCAACAGTCAACTTCAAGCCCAAAATGAGCGGCTCGACAATCTCTCCACAAGCCTAAATGAACGGTATGCAGATTTGGATCGGCAAGTCACCGGGAGTCTTAGGCATCTGGAAGGTGTTACTGATTACCTAGAAACTCTGGCTGACCCCAGCAGAAATCCAGGCGTATGCTACCATCCTGGACACCGTCACTTAAGACAATAGCCATTCATATGCACTTTACATGTTGCTTGTTGTTTTTGCATGCATTTTGTTGTTGCTTTGCCTGTTTATGCACCACAACTTCATTATGTATTTTCTCCTTCTTAATTAATGACTTTTGTTAAGAAATGATATTTGTGTGATATTATTTCGTTAGTATCTATATTTCTACTACTGCCTGTGAATTTGTCGTTGCAATCTTGAATAATTACTCTGTCTCTCTTTTTGATGTTGTCAAAGGGGGAGAAAAATGCTGACATGCTGGCAAACTAACAGTATGACAAACTGCAAATGGCCTTAGATTACAAAAGAAAGGGGGAGTTGTACAAAATGTGTCAATACTGCATGATGTTCGTCACGCTGAGTTATACGGGTTGTCATCATCAAAAAGGGGGAGTATGTAAAGACAAAGTGTCATACAACATACAATATCAAGTTTCGATGATGACAAAAGACCATCATGCACGTCTACGAACAAATGCAACACATTACCCACCATATCCTTTTTCACGTTATCCTAAAGCTACTATAATCATTAAAAACATACAGACAAAGTGCGATCATGACCAAATACATGAAAATCACTAATCACAGCCTTTTTGCAGATTTGAAGGCTTTGAGTCGACCATAGGGGTCAGCTCAAAGCTCACGGGTCGACGCAAAGGCTCTGCCTAAACTGGAGGGAGTCAGCGCAAAGATGCATGCGTCGACGCATAGGGTCAGCGCAAGACTCACGGGTCGGCGCATAAAATCCTTGAGTCGACCACACGTTGGCGCATGACAAGTGATGGCATTCACGGGTCAGCGCATAAAACGTTTGCGTCGACGCATAGGGTCGACGCATGCCCCTCGGGTCAGCACACGCCGACCTATGGTCGACCGTTCGCGCGCAAACTCAGTTTTCTGAGTTATTTCAAAGTTTAAATTTCTGTTCTGTCTGTTTGGTTTTGTCTGTTACTATAAATAGAAGTAAAAACACTTCTATTAACTAACATTTGAATTTTTGAGTACAAGTGTTCAAGGAAACAAGAAAGAGTGAAATAGTTGTCAAAGATTCATCATCTTCATCTTCAACAGTCCAAAATTCATCAACTGCACACAATAACTTTTGATGCGATTTGTGATAGTTTGAAGGTGATAAGGTTCGAGGTAGCGATTGAAGAATCGAGTTCGAGTTGAAGTCTTGGCAGGTTCTTTCTTGAATAAAACCATTAGGGTTTTATCCTCCAATACCGGTTTGCGTTTGGGGGTTTTTGGACGGGTTGCTTCATTATCATTCAGCTGAGCGAAGGTAACTGATAAGAGAAAGTCTTCATCAGTTTAGTAGCGGAGTCGGTGATTGAGCAGTGAAGAATCCGGGTTTGATTCGTTCGTGTTCGTGATCAGCCGGGCCAAGGGGTTGAAGAACGGAAGGTTCATCAACGAGCGGCAGGAAACGGAGGTCAAACATCAACAATCAAAGGTCTTGATTCATCTTGAATCAAGGGGCAAGGAGAAGAAGTATCATTCAACATATTGCGAAATTCTGTTGTTTACATACTCTGCACTCCTTGTAAAAACGATTAAACATCACAGGTTATATCTATTGATCATCTCAATTCTAATTTTAGAATTGAGGGCAGACGTACCCCGAAGCGAGGACGGCGGGGGAACTGCCTCATCAAATCTCTGTCTTCTTTAATTTTCTGCACAAGTTAATTTTCAGCTTAAAATTTAAGTGATTTTAGTTTAAGCAATTTTCTGACAAACATTGATTTAAGTTGAGAAAGTGTTGCAAACTGTTGTTGGAATAATAAGTACAAGAACATATTGTACTAGGATAAATCGAAACACTTACTCAACTCAAAAATCACTTGGAGTGTTTGTGCACACCAAGTGTTTGTAAAATTGCCTAAGCTAAAGTTGCCTTAAGTTTGCATTGTGTTTCAATTTGGTATTTTGATTCATTGAAACTAGGCTTGCAAATAAGTGAACTATAAAATTGATTGTGCATTGTGTGTAGTGAATTGTATCTCTTTGAATCAAATATCCATTAGCTTAACGCATATCCGGTTTTCCAATAACGGTTCGTTTGTAGACTAATTTTCCTCGGCCGCTTCCGCACCTAAAAACATTTTTAAAACCAATTTTTCTTTTAAATTGGTAGCGCCGACTAAAGTTTTTAATTGGGATCTATTCAACCCCCCCTTCTAGATCCGTGCCATAGTCTAACATATCTCAATTAATGTTAATGTGCATTCTCACTCTCAATTATACTCTCTTTATCTCTCTCTCCACACTCAATTAGTTACTTTATTTTTATCAACCTTTTAGTTCCAAGTTTTAACATTTGGCATCAAGAGTCTGGTTCAATCCACCAAACATCCAGTGTGCAATATAAATTTAGTCTCCAATGAATAAATTCCTGCAAACTTACTCATCCTTAATGCGAAGAATTACGACAAATGGTGCAAGCAAATGAATGTGTTGTTTGACTACCAAGGTGTTCTTGAAGTGATCAAGAACGATGCGAGTCCTCTTGTCGAATGTGCAACAAATGAACAACAAGCAATACATAAGGAAGAAAAGAAGAAAGATTTCAAGGCATGATTTTGATCCATAATTGTGTGGATACGAACAACTTTGAGAAAGTTGGTGATTGGGAATCATCAAAGCAAGCCTGAGAAATCTTGGAGAAGAAATACGAAGGGGATGACAAGGAAAAGGTTGCGAAGTTACAAACTCACTAAATACATATTGAATTAATTCAAATGGAAGAGAAAGAGACCATCAACTATTTCACGACGAGAATTACTTGATTGGTAAATCAAGTAAAGGTGTGTGGAGAAAATGTTACAGAGCAGCATGTTATTGCAAAAATATTACGTTCTTTGAAAACAAGATTCGAATATAGTCGTAGCGCTCGAGGAATCGAAGAATCTTACAACCATAAGCAAGGAGGAGCTTTAAATCTCTCTTGAGACACATGAGCAAAGAATGGAGGATAGAAATTGTGATAAGGCAAATGCGGAGATCGCTTTGCAAGCCTGTTTCAACGAGCAAGATACGATGCTTTGTTTGTCAAAAGTTTGGTCATTTTGCAAGAGAGTGCAATGCGAACAAGAAGGAATCTCAAGTGGATGAAGCCAAGGTTACAAGACAAGGGTTTGATGAGGATAACACTATCTTGGTCATGATCACAGAAGAGGAATATAATAGTAACAGGCTGCAAGGTGAATGCAACAACAATTTGAAGAAAATTGAAACTTCAGGCTGTAACCGATCACTTATTCGTTGTAACTGGTTACATGAAGAAGAATCCAACATGGTGACTATGAAAGAGGAAATTCAGTGCAACAAGCAATGGTATTTGGACTTTGAATGTTCAACACATATGACGGTGAGAAAAGATTCATTTGTTATAATCAATCATTCCATAAAGAACAACGTGAAGCTCGCGGATGATATCACTTTAGCAGCCGATGGGATTGGTGATGTTTTGATCATAAGAAGGGATGGTGGATATTCCTTGATAAAAATATGTGTTATACATTCCAAGAATCAAGTGTAACCTTCTAAGTATTGGCCAATTTCTTGAGAAGGGTTACAAGATTCACATGGAGAACAAGACGTTACACGTTAAGGATGCAAAAGGGGTTTTGATCCGAAAAGATCCTATCGCTGCCAATAGAACTTTCATGGATAGAGCATAGGTGTCATGATACAACGACTAGGATAGAAAACAAGATATGGCACTATAATATTGGGTATCTCAACTTTAGAGATCTCAATGCCTTGCAAAATAATAAAATGGTAACGAGGTACCATTAATCAATATACTAGCTAAAATTTGTGAAGAATGTGTGCAAGAGAATCAACATAAGGGTAAATTAAACAATGATGAATGTTGTAGAACCAAGCATCACCTTGAGGTGGTGTATTCGGATGTGTGAACCGATGCAAGTTGAATCAATTGGTGGCAGTAAATATTTTGTCACATTCATTGTTGACCATAGTAGAAAGAAATGGACATACCTAATCAAGAGAATGGATGAGGTATTCAAAGTGTTTAAGAAGTTCAAGTGCATGGTTGAAAGGCAAAGCAATCACAAGCTCAAAGTGCTCAAAACATATGGTGGATGAGAATATGTCTCAAATGACTTTGAGAGGTTTTATGATCAAGAAAGGATAATACATAAGGTCTTACCACCTTATACACCGCAAAAAAATGGTGTTACCGAAAGGAATAATCGATCGATCCTGAACATGTTGAGAATCACGTTGAAGGAGAAGAACTTGTCGAAAGAGTTATGGGGAGAAGCGGTGTCCACAACTGCATATTTATTGATAGGTGTTCAACAAAGAAGATTGAGAAGATAAAACTGGAGGAAACAAGGTCTAAATTTAAATCAAATATGAACCATTTGAGAGTTTTTGGTTCGGTAGCATATCAACATGTTCTGGAAAAACTTAGAAATAAGATGGATGATAAGGGAGAATTTATGATACTTGTAGAGTATCACTCTACCAGTGGTTGCAAGTTGTATGATGCAGCAAATAAAAGAACCATGATAAGCCAAGACGCCATTTTTTTTACGAAATTAAGAAGCTGCAGCAGTCTGTAGCCGGTTACTAGAAAGTTGTAACCGGTTACATCAATGTCAAAATAGTTCATGCAAAGTTGGAAGTTGCAGCAACCCTCATCAAAGCCCGAAATTAAAGAAGGTATGCGCCTGAGATTCTGAAGAAGTTTGAAATGGAGCATTATAATATTGTCATTACTCCGGATGAACCGAGGCTGCAATTTTCGAAGAATAAGGATGAACAAGATGTTTATCCAACTTAATATATGAGGCTAATTGGATCCTTGCATTACTTGCGCAATATGTGACTACATTTGGCGTTTAGTGTCAGTATTGTGAGTAGATTCACGGAGAGACCAAAGGTGTCTCACTTGACAGCAGTCAAGAGGATTCTCAGATAGGTCAAAGGATTTGGCTACATAATTATTTTTTTCTCAATGGACACAAGAAAAAATATAATTTTCTCAATTTTATCGATTCTAATTGGTGCAGAGATAAAGATGATAGAAAGTCTACAGCTGGATAAATCATTATGTTTGGTGAAACACCAATCTCACGGTGTTCAAAGAAGGAACCAGTAGTAACACTCTCTTCTTATAAGGCTGAGTACATTATCACTTCATTGTATGCATGCCAAGGCACGTGGTTGATGAATCTGTTGGAGGAGCTGGGAAACGAAAAGAGTAACATTGTAACGCTCATGTTTGATAACATGTATGCTATAAATCTTGTTGAGAACCAAATTTCACATGGGAGGAGCATGCATATCGAGATGAGTTTCACTACTTGAGGGAACTTGTTAGTGAAGGAAGAATGAGATTAGGATATTGTGGAAGTGAAGACCAAGCGACCGATTTGCTGACCAAAGGAGTCACAATTGAAGTGTACAAGAGATTGAAGAAGAACATGGCATGGAAGACTTGAAGCACTTGAATTAGGGGGTGTATTATGATTACTTGTGTCCCAATCAATTGTAATTTGTACAAAAATCCAAGGGGTATCTCAATAAATGTTAATGTGCATTCTCGCTCTCAATTATACTCTCACTAATTCTCTCTCTATCTCTCCCTCTCCATACTCAATTACTCAGTTTTTTATCAACCTCGTGATTTCAAGTTCTAACATTCGTACGGATGTTATACAAGTGTAAGATACTGATATATATCAGATCGTGACAAACCTAACCCTAGAGGTGTCAATGCTTTAGATGTATAGACATGTATTAGACTACATATTAGTGGATGACATATGCTTTTCTACATATAAGTAAAGGTGGCAAAATGGTTTCTGTCAGTCAAGATGTCTGTTTTGCCTGCATTTATTTGCAAAGCAGACAGAGATTTTAAAATCACACTCTTTAATATGTCGCTCTACCCCCACCAAGATGAAGCATGGGTACTTTAGAGGAAGGACTGCTCGCCACTCACAATAGCTTTTAGTTTTTTTATTATGTCAAGACGTGATAGAATTCAGAAAATTGCTCATAATGGTCGAAGTTACAGAGGGTTGCTGAAACGGGAAAAGAAACTTCAAAGAGAGTTGTTTATCATTCTTCAACAAGAAGAGATAATGTGGTTCCAAAGATCGTGTGCGAAATGACTTGTCGATGGATAATGTAATATGAGTTACTATCACATCAAGGTTGTGCAGAAAAGGAGGGAAAATAAAACTAGTATGATCAAGAATGATAATGGGGAGTGGATCGAAGATAATAACCAAATCATAATCTTGTTTTACGAAATTAAGGAGATGCAGCAGCCTGTAGCTGGTTACTAGAAAGTTGTAACTGGTTACAACAATGTCAAAATAGTTCATGCAAAAGTCAACTCACAATCAGCCCTCGTCAAAGCCCGAATTGCATAGAATGTAATACGATCAACTAGGAAAAGAGATTTGCCTCTAAGAATCTAAGATTATGAGTTGTTCCGAGATAACAAAGTCAATGATGATGATGATAGTGATCCAAAATAGACCTGTTCTATGAAGGATGAGATGAAATTAATTAAGAAGAACAAGACTTGGGAGTTAGTTGATCTACCAGAAGGAAAGAAGCCAATTGGTGTAAGATGGATGTTCAAAGTGAAGGCAAATACCAAGGGTGAAATAATCAAGCATAAGTCTCGATTAGTTGTAAAGTGATTTTTAAAAAGAGAAGACATATACCTTGAAGAGGTATTTGCACCAACTAATAGAACTAAAACCATTAGACTAGTTGTTGGTATTACAAATAACAACAATTGGTCCACCTACCAAATGGATGTTAAATTTACATTTTTGAATGAACCGCATGAAGAAACCAAGAGTCAAAGTTCTACAAGTTTAAAAAAGCGTTGTACGGTTTAAAACAAGCTCCAAGTTCAAGAGCGGGCTTGTGAAAGATTTTGAGATGACCTACTTTAGCCTTGTGACATACTTCTATGGCATTGAGTTCCACATGTCCAAAAAGAGACTGCCCATGCACCAAAGAAGGTATGCGCTTGATATTTTGAAGAGGTTTGAAATGGAGCATTATAATGTTGTCATTACTCCGGTTGAACCGAGGTTGCAGTTTTCGAATAATAAGGATGAGCAAGATGTTAATCCAACTTAATATATGAGGCTAATTGGATCCTTGCGTTACTTGCGCAATACGCGACTACATTTGGCATTTAGTGTCAGTATTGTGATTAGATTCAAAAAGAGACCAAAGGTGTCTCACTTGTCAGCAGTAAAGAGGATTCTCAGATAGGTCAAAGGGTCTATTGGCAGCTGAATTCTTTTTCCCGCAATGGACACGAGCAAAAAATGTAATTTGCTCAGTTTTATCGATTCTAATTGGTGCAGAGATAAAGATGATAGAAAGTCTACAACTGGGTAGATCTTTGTGTTTGGTGAAACACCAATCTCACGGTGTTCGAAGAAGGAACCAGTAGTAGCACTCTCTTCTTGTAAGGCTGAGTACATTATCACTTCATTGTATGCATGCCAAGGCGTGTGGTTGATGAATATGTTGAAGGAGTTGGGAAGCAAAGAGAGTGATGTTGTAACACTCATGTTTGATAACGTTTCTGCTATAAATCTTGCTAAGAACCAAATTGCACATGGGAGGAGCATGCATATCGAGATGAGTTTCACTACTTGAGGGAACTTGTTAGTGAAGGAAGGTTGAGATTAGGATATTGTAGAAGTGAAGACCAAGTGACCAATTTGCTGACCAAAGGAGTCATAATTTAAGTGTACAAAAGATTGAAGAAGAACATGGCATGGAAGACTTGGAGCACTTGAATTAGGGGGTGTATTATGGTTACTTGTGTTCCAATCAATTATAATTTGTACAAACACCCAAGGTGTATCTCAATCAATGTTAATGTGTGTCATACCCCAAAATTTGCCCGTTGATATTACAAAGCATTTTCCAAGACCCTCTGACTTGATCTGCAAGGCACTGATATCAAATGGACAAAAGCCCAGCTCACAACAGGCCTAATCCAAAGTGGCCCAAAATAGCTTGCTCGCTAGGCGAGCAATTCCTTCGCCTAGCGAATATCTCAGCATGTCACTCGCCCAGCGAAGCACCAGGTCCAGAAAAAGCCCATACCTAGCTTGCTCGCTAGGCGAGCAATCCCTTCGCCTAGCGAAGCTTGCGGAAATTTGAAGTTTTGGACCTCATTTTAAGCCCATTAGGTCACCACTACCACTATAAATACCAGCTCCTCTGCCACGAAAAAGAACAGACAGAAAGACACAAAAACACACAGAGACGGACGAAGACGGACGGAAACACGCATCCAGAGGGAGAAACACAGAAACCCTGCTGATCCAAAGAGTTCAGAAGGCGGAAACCCTGAAGGCCGCTTACCCGCTCCGAAACTACCGTCGCCCAACTCAATCCGGCTCGCCAATTCAAGGTTGCAACTCGATTCGCAAACAGGTTCGCCTCACTATTATCGCTTTAGTTTCTTAATCTACACATGATTATCACTTTGTGTCCTTATTTTGCATGTGATACCGCTTTAGTGTCTTAATTTGCATATGATATCGTTTTGTACTCTCATTTGGCATATGGTATCACTTCATGTTTTTAATTTGTGGAGGATATTATAATTGAATTCATAAATATTTTGGAGTTTTGCATGAGAATTTAAATGTGCTTGAATATTGTGAAACTGAACCATATAATTATGTGTTGGATGCCATAAGCCATGCTGCAGGTTGAGGTCCTAATGTTCTCAAATTTCAAACCCGTGGCCGCTCGCTAGCTCCTCGCTAGGCGAGCCCGCAGCGAGCCTTCGCTAGGCGAAGCAGAGGCGACCAGGCCAGGGGCTGCTTTGCCCTTTTGCTGCCCATTTCATGTTTACCTGATGATAATCCGGCATTATTTGGCTTAAATTCCTGGCTGTTATATTTATCTTATGGTGCAATTTCCAATTATATTTTATCTCGATGCTTTAATCCGTGTGTTCATGGTGTAAAGGCTAGCATACTTCCGAAGAAATAGCCGGCTAGGTACTCCGCTTTATGCATGGGAAGCTTTCATGGAGATGGATTCTAAATTGTTTCACTTTAATGTGAAGATTCATATTGATTGCCTAATTAATTTTAATGTAGTGATCCTTAATGTGTTGATTTTAATGTATCGATTTAATGCGGTATCACCATAATTACCTAATGAACTTAAAACATGGACTTTAAATAAATGATATCAGACCTCTCTTTATTACCCCACGATTACGTAATACGGTCATGTCCCGCGAATATGGGGATATCCTTAGCAAAGACCCTTCGGTTAAATCATCATAGTCCCTCGGATGTTGCCTTCGAAAATACGATTTTGTCCCTCGATGACCCTTCGGTGTAGCCTACGGTTAAATGATGATCGTCCCTTCGAATGCTAAGGTATCCTCACTACTGTTGCCTTCAATGACCTATCAATGACCCTACGATGACCCTTCTACATCCCAGGGATAAAACTACTTACTTCTCAATAGTAAGGACAGTTTTACCCTCATAAGGATAGGAAACGCCCGGAAAGACCTCGGACAGGTATAACCTTAATTGCTCATTCATAACCAAAAAAATATACTTTCCACCTCACACCTTTCAAACATCTTTTTGGAAAATCACCACTTAGCATACATCCGCACTAGGATCATTGCCGAGTTATATTTTTCTAAACTATTTTCTAAATTAAAACGAGATAACCACTTTGTATACATTCATGCAAGAATCATTACAAAGTTAAATTCTCATTTTGCAAAACATTTTTCACACCTTTCTCAACCACCTTTTTCAAACTAGAAAACATAAATGATTGAGCAATTAAGAGCCCATGGATAACCATGGATACAAAGGGTGCTAATACCTTCCCTTTGTATAAAGTACCTCCCGAACCTAAGAATTTAAAATTAAGGTCTTTCCTGTTCTTTTCCACCTTTCCTTATGGGATAAAAGAAAAGTCGGTGGCGACTCTTGCTAACCGCGACATTGCGATTACAAATCCAATAAGGTCCAGTTCACCGTATGACAGAACTGGCGACTCCACTGGGGACGATTAAAGAGAGGTCCATCTTAAAAAAAAAAAAAAAATCATTTATGTTTTATTGTTCCTTCTTTTAAGGGGGCTTTGAGTGAAAGATCCTACACCCGGATCTAGTGTACCTTAGGTAAGTAGCAATAGATCATCGCGACTATCCGGCGTATACTGGAATGGTCAAAATGATAGCTACGGTTAATGTGACACTTTGGTTGTCCTGATGGTCCTCATGTTATTTGAGAAAAAATTTGGCTTCCGCGTGGTGTCATCAAAGCATTAACCAGACCTTTAGAACCCTAATTGACTCATCCTAGCCATTAGAAAGTAGTGAGATAACTGGCTTCGGTTCCGACTGAGGTTGGTTGATACTCGATACTACACTCTTTGAGATTGGACTTTAGGGAAGCTTCGGTCAACCACTTGGCGTTGCACTGAAGTGGACTTAAAGAAAGGTCGATGATCTGAGATCCTTCTAGAACCCGGTTACTATTCTAGGACAGGTTGAACCAACCAAACTTCAGTGGGGAGGGTACTTACCTATGGAACTCATGCAAGCCTTAAAACCTAGGAATAATTGTTGTGTGACATGCTTGTGCTTGCATAACATCATAACATCATAACATCATCATACTAACCATTTCAAGGACTTAGGAATTTAGCTTTGCTCTGTTGAACAGGTTATGGCTTCCAGGAAGACTATCCGGATCAATCTTGTAGCAATCTCTCCTCAACTCAAGGATTTGGTGTCGGAACTCCCCGATCATGCTCAGTTCAACAAGAAACATGGTCATCTTCTCAACTTAGTTACCACTGGTTTCAAAGAAGATATGATGAGAGTCCTATTCCAGTTCTTCGATCCTAAGCATCATTGCTTCACTTTCCCAGATTATCACTTGGTACCCACATTAGAAGAATTCTCCCAGCTGCTCGGGATACCTATCCTGGACCGAATACCTTTCAGTGGTTTAGAAAAGATGCCAAAGTCTGAAGAAGTTGCCGCAACTTTATGCATGACAAAATCTGACATTGAGACCAATTGGGTAACAAGGAGTGGAACGAAAGGTTTACTTGCCAAATTTTTGATAAGTAAGGCCCGAGAATTCCTAAAAGTTGTGAATGTCCATGCTTTTGAAGATGTTCTAGCATTGCTAATCTATGGTTTGGTGCTATTCCCTAATCCGGACCAATTCATAGATGTGAATGCTATTAAGATATTCCTCACTCATAACCCTGTGCCTACCTTGCTTGGAGATGTCTTGCATTCCCTTCACACTCGTACTATCAAGAAGCAAGGGACTCTCATGTGCTGCGTACCTTTGTTGTCTAGGTGGTTTATTTCGCACCTTCCTCAATCAATCTTGAAGAATGATCAAAATCTGAAATGGTCCCAAAGGATAATGGCACTCTCCCATTTAGACATCCGTTGGTGTTCTAACCTCAGAGAAAATATTATCATCATCGACCGTTGTGGAGAGTTCCCTAATGTACCCCTCATGGGGATAAGAGGAGGTATTACTTATAATCCTACCTTAGCCCTACGTCAGTTTGGGTATGCTCGAAGGGATGGTCCGCATGAAATGATTGTTCAAGGTATAGTGTTTGACTATGACAATGACTCTCAAGGTCTCCGCCAAAGGTTTGTACGAGCTTGGGGCATGGTGAAAAGAAGCAATTTAGGAAAGAAAAATTCTATTCCTATGGAGCCTTATCTCAGATGGGTGCGCGCCAGAGCTCGCGAACTTGTCATGCCATATCTTGCAGTCGGACCATTGACTGTTGAATCAGAGGTCGAAGGAGGTACTTCCCAGACCATTCCTTATCCAGATAGGCCTACTGATGTTGAGGAATTGAAAAGATCCTGGACCCAGTTGAGAGAGGAGAGAGATACTTTCGAAGCTCAGTTCAATGCAGAAAGGAAGAAAGTACTAGAGCTCACCAGTCAGCTTAATGAGGAACGAAGACTCAATGCATATCTTCGCCCAAAAAGAAGTCGCCCCTGGGAGACTTGAACTTTCATTGTATTTTATCATTATTCCTTTTGTAATGAACATTGAAAAAATTAGCAATAAACATTTCTCTCTTGTTGGCAACTTACGCAAAGTTAAATTCCCAAAAGTCCTTGAAAACATTTCATGCATTGCATCGCATAACATAACATTGCATAACAGGTATTCCAAAGGACCATATTCTCACAGTCTGCCTCTTAAACAGAAAAATGGATCTCGAACAAACTGTCAAAGATCTCCAGACTCAGAATGCTCAATTCAAGGAGATGATGCTAAGCTTATCCAAGGGGCAGGAGGAACTGAAGGCTCTTTTGGCCGAAAAGAAGAAGGACAAGAAAGCTGTGAGTTTCATTAACCCGGGAAGAAGGCGTAAAGGACAGGCTACGGGAATCAAATTTGGAATCCCGAATGGTCCAGAAGAGGGGGCGGAGAATGATTCAGAGGAGGAGAATGCTGATTTCTCTAACCCTGAGGATGACGATGAAGAGTATGAAAATGAACAGTACTCTTCGAGAGATGATAAGTATAAATTGCTGGAGGAACGCATGCTAGCCATGGAGGGTCAGAAGACACCTGGTCTGGATTTCGAAAGTCTGGGTCTGGTCTCCGATGTGACCATTCCCCGCAAGTTCAAAATCCCCACTTTCACTAAGTACGATGGTGCGTCTTGTCCTCAGATGCATCTAAGGGCTTATGTGAGAAAGATTCAGCCGCATACCACTGATAAGAAACTGTGGATCCATTTCTTCCAAGAAAGTCTGTCTGGCACCCAGTTGGAATGGTATTATCAGCTCGAGAGCTCTGACATCCGCACCTGGACTGATTTAGCAACAACTTTCTATAAGCAGTACCAGTACAATGCTGAATTAGCGCCTACTCGGCTACAGTTGCAGAATATGGCTATGGGATCTAAAGAAAGCTTCAAAGAGTATGCTCAGAAATGGAGAGATTTGGCTGGCAGAGTCAAACCCCCTATGACGGACCGAGAATTAGTAGACCTGTTCATGGGTACCCTGACTGGCCCATTCTACAGCCATCTACTGGGGAGTTCTTCATCAGGTTTCACTGAACTTATACTGACAGGTGAACGGGTGGAGAGCGGCATTCGAAGTGGAAAGTTACAGGCGGGCTACTTCTACAAGCAGTAAAAAGTCCTACCATGGGAAGAATGAATCGAATGCTGTGTATGGTCAAAAGAATCATAATAAGAAAAATGGTGACCATGCCATTGGAGCAGTGACGATCGCAGCCCCGCCAACTCAAAACTTCCAGCAAAGACAAGACAGACCAAGAAGGCAGTTTACCAAGCTCAATATGACTTTAGCACAAGCACTGCAAAGTATGCTAAAGGTAAACTTAATCACTCTCAGAGGTCCTCCTGCGGATGTCAACACTGGTTCGCCTCGTTATAATCCCAATGCCAGGTGTGCATATCACTCCGATAGCCCCGGGCATGATACAAACGACTGTTGGTTGTTGAAGAACAAAATTCAGGATATGATCGACGCTGGAGAAATTGAGTTCGAGCCTCTGGAGACTCCTAATGTCATCAATGCACCTATGCCTAATCATGACAAGGCTGTTAATGCTCTCAATGACGATTCTCTCATCACTACTGTAGCAGACTTAACATCTCCTCTCCCGATCATAAAGCGGAATTTATCGCAAGCTGGTTTATTTCCAGGTTGTACTGAAGATTGCAATCTCTGCATACTCTGGCCCGAGGACTGTTTGAAATTGAAGAATGGTATTCAACGGCTGATGGACGATCGCACAATTCTCTTTGAAAGGGTTTCTAAGGCGGAAAACCCTACTGAAGAAGTATCTGTGATTGCAAGGTCCAAAGTTCCAGTGAAGATTACTGCTCCCAGAGTACCTGTGAGGATTATTGCTGAGCCCAAAGTAGCCCCCCTAATCATCACTGCCCCTGGTCCAGTACCGTATTCTTCAAGCAAAGCCATTCCGTGGAACTATGGAGGTGATGTTTATATCCATGGCGTGAAGCAAGTTGGTAATTCTGCTAATTCTAATGACATTATTGGGACTAGTAAAGTTACTCGAAGCGGAAGGATCTTCTCTCCAGAAATCTCACCTCCAGTTCCCGAAAATCGAGGAAAGGAACCAGTCAACCCTTCTCAGTCAGAGGTACCGATCGAAGCTACTACTGAAGACGTTGCCAAACGAGAAATGGAAGAAGTGCTGAAAATCATCCGCAAGAGTGATTTTGATGTGGTAGAACAGTTGGGGCATACTCCTTCCAAAATCTCAATGTTGTCCTTGTTGTTGTCTTCTGAATCTCATGCCAATGCCTTGATAAAATTCCTGAAGACTGCCCATGTACCTCAGGAGACCTCCGTCGATCAGTTCGAAAATTATGTTGCTAATCTGACTGTCGACGGTGGCCTAGGTTTTTCCAATGCTGACCTGACACCAGCGGGAAAGGACCATAATAAGGCTCTGCATATCTCCATTGAGTGTAAAGGGATCACCCTGTCTCATGTGCTGATCGATAATGGCTCTTCTTTGAATGTGTTACCAAAAACCGTGCTCGAGAAACTTGACTGTAAAGGCATTGAATTGAAGCCTAGTGACATTGTGGTGCGTGCTTACGATGGTGCAAAGAGTGTTGTCCACGGTGAAGTTGTTCTCCTTATCAAGATAGGACCTCAAGTCTTCAACACTACCTTTTATGTAATGAACATTCGACCTGCCTACTCCTGCCTACTGGGGCGCCCTTGGATTCATGAGGCAGGTGCCGTGGCTTCGTCCCTCCATCAAAAGCTGAGGTATCCAATAGAGGGCAAGATCGTCACTGTGTGTGGGGAGGAAGAATACATTGTCAGTAGTGTGCATACCTTCAGATACGTTGAGATGGATGGTGAATTCTTCGAGACTCCAACTCAGTCATTTGAAGTGGTTTCTCCGCCCGATCCTGTCCTTAAGCCAACTCCCTGTGTGCCCAAGGTTACTCGTGCTCCTCCTGCTATGATTTCTCTGAAAGATGCTCAAGCTGTGGTTGAAGATGGTGGCTGTACGGGCTGGGGTCAACTGATCAACGTACCGTACAAGTCTGACAAAGCTGGTCTGGGATTCAACTCTGAGAAGACGGTCAAAGATCAAATCAATGTTGTAGAAGATGCTGACAGTGATTGCGACCTGGATAGTTGGATCTACCCAACAATTGGCGACGGACTCAATAATTGGAAGGCTGAAGACACTATCCCGATCTCCTTTAGTCAGGAGTAATTGTTATTGTCTATTTAGCATTGCAAATTCTAATTGAACTTCTTAAAGCATTGTGTCTATATCCTGGGCACAATAGCTAATTTGTTAAGGGTCTTGTCATTTCATAAGCATATTTTCATATTCAATAAATCAATGGACTTTTTTCGCATTCAAATATTGCGCTCTTTATTTTTCCTGTCGTCTTTCAAACAAGCTATGCATTCTTACACACACTCACGTCACAAATCGCATATCCGTATCCACTCTGGATCCTATTGACAATAATTCCGCTACTGTTCATTATGACTTTGAAAATCCGATCTACCAAGCCGAAGATGGAAGTGAGGAAGATTGTGAAGTCCCTGGAGAGCTTGCCAGACTATTACTGCAAGAGGAAAGGACTATACAGCCGCATGAAGAGTCACTCGAAGTCGTAAATCTAGGTACTGAAGTGGAAAGAAAAGAAGTCAGAATAGGAGCAGGATTGGAAAACAGTGTCAAAGAAAGATTGATTCGGATGTTACATGACTATGTAGAGGTTTTCGCCTGGTCTTATGAAGACATGCCCGGATTGGATACTGACATAGTAGTGCATCGTCTGCCCGTGAAGGAAGACTGTCGTCCCGTCAAGCAAAAGGTTCGCCGCATGCGTCCTGAAATGTCTGAGAAAATCAAAGCCGAGGTTATGAAACAATTCAATGCCGGTTTCCTAGCCGTTACTTCTTATCCTCAATGGGTTGCTAATGTGGTGCCAGTGCCAAAGAAGGATGGTAAGGTGCGAATGTGCGTAGATTACAGAGATTTGAATAAAGCGAGTCCCAAAGATGACTTTCCACTCCCGCACATTGATGTTCTGGTAGATAACACCGCTCAACACAAAGTATTCTCATTCATGGATGGATTCTCGGGTTATAATCAGATTAAGATGGCACCTGAGGACATGGAGAAAACTACGTTTGTGACGTAATGGGGCACTTTCTGTTACAAAGTAATGCCATTCGGTCTAAAGAACGCAGGGGCAACGTACCAACGTGCTATGGTGGTTTTGTTCCATGACATGATTCATCATGAGATAGAAGTATATGTGGATGACATGATAGCCAGATCTCATACTGAAGAGGAACATCTCGATCATTTATACAAACTGTTCGAGAGGTTGAAGAAGTACAAGTTGAGATTGAATCCGAACAAATGCACCTTTGGGGTAAGATCCGGTAAACTCTTGGGCTTTATTGTCAGTGGTAAAGGAATTGAGGTTGACCCAGCTAAAGTAAGAGCTATTCAAGAAATGCCAGTTCCCCGTACGGAGAAGGAGGTCAGAGGTTTCTTGGGACGCTTGAACTACATTGCCCGATTTATCTCCCACTTGACCGCCACCTGTAAACCCATCTTCAAATTACTGAGGAAGAATCAAGAGATGATATGGAATGACGAATGCCAAGAAGCCTTTGACAAAATCAAGAAATATCTCCAGGAACCTCCAATTCTGATACCACCGGTTGAAGGAAGACCTCTAATCATGTATTTGACCGTGTTAGAAGGTTCAATGGGGTGCGTGTTGGGGCAACATGACGAGTCTGGTCGAAAAGAGCATGCCATATACTACCTGAGCAAAAAGTTCACCGACTGTGAAACAAGATACTCACTGCTCGAGAGAACTTGCTGTGCTTTGGCCTGGGCTGCTCGCCGACTAAGACAGTATATGTTGAATCATACCACTTTGTTGATTTCTAGGATGGATCCCATCAAATACATGTTCGAGAAGCCTGCCCTCTCCGGAAGAATAGCGAGATGGCAGATGATCTTAACAGAGTACGACATCCAGTATACTACCCAGAAAGCAATCAAAGGAAGCGTGCTGGCTGATCATTTGGCTCATCAAGCGGTGGACGAGTACCAATCTATGAATTTTGAGTTCCCAGATGAGGATGTCATGCTTGTTACGGATTACGAAAAACCTAAACCAGATGAGGGATCCGAATGGGGATCCCGATGGACTATGGTCTTTGATGGATCTTCTAATGCATTGGGCCATGGTGTTGGGGTTGTACTCATTTCTCCTGGAGGTTACCATACGCCTCTCACTGCTAGACTATGTTTTCATTGTACCAATAATATGGCTGAGTATGAAGCATGTATTTTTGGACTCAAAGCTGCTATAGATTGGCGAATCAAGCTTTTGAGTGTGTACGGAGATTCGGCCTTGGTAATCAGTCAGATCAACGGAGAATGGGATACCAAACATCTAAATCTCATCCCTTATCGAGAGCAGGTGATGACATTAATCCCATACTTTGAAGAGATTACATTTGAACGTATTCCACGAGAGGAGAATCAGTTGGCAGACGCATTAGCTACCATGTCATCTATGTTCAGAGTCAGATGGGACGGTGAAGCTCCCAGGATTACTATTGGACGGTTAGATGAACCAGCATACTGTTATGAACTTAACACTGAGGGAGTACGGGAAAAACCTTGGTTCCACGACGTAAAAAGATACTTAGAAGCTCAGGAATACCCTGAAGGGGCATCCATCAATGACAGAAAATTCCTGAGGAAGTTCTCCGCTAAATTCTTTCTAAGTAATGGAGTGTTATACAAACGTAATCATGACTTGACTCTGCTTCACTGTGTGGATAAAAAGGAAGCAGAAAAGGTTATGGAAGACATGCATGACGGTATTTTTGGGACTCATCCTAATGGACATACCATGGCCAAGAAGATTCTGAGATCAGGGTATTATTGGTCTACCATGGAAGCTGATTGCCACCATCACTCCAGAACCTGCCACAAGTGTCAGATCTATGCGGATAAAGTACATGTACCTCCTGCTCCATTGAACGTGTTAACAGCGCCTTGGCCCTTTGCAATGTGGGGCATCGATATGATTGGAGAGATTAAACCTACGGCTTCTAATGGACATCGCTTCATTCTCGTCGCTATTGATTACTTCACGAAGTGGGTAGAGGCAGCCTCCTTCGCTTCTGTCACCAAGAATGTGGTGGCACGGTTCATCAAGAATAGTCTTATTTGTCGATATGGCATCCCTGAAAGAATTATCACTGATAATGGTACTAATTTGAACAACAAGATGATTACTGAACTCTGCACGCAGTTCAAAATTAAGCACCATAACTCCTCTCCGTACCGGCCAAAGATGAATGGCGCCGTGGAGGCTGCTAATAAGAACATCAAGAAGATCATACAAAAGATGACGGTAACGTACAAAGACTGGCATGAGATGTTACCATTTGCTCTCCATGGTTATCGCACTTCAGTACGCACTTCGACAGGGGTAACTCCTTTCTCTTTAGTCTACGGAGCGGAAGCTGTTTTACCAGTGGAAGTTCAGATTCCCTCTCTAAGAATCATGAAAGAGGCGGGCTTAGATGAAGATGAATGGATTCAGACTCGACTCGATCAGATAAACTTGATTGATGAGAAGAGACTTGCGGCTGTTTGTCACGGGCAGATATATCAGAAGCGCATGACCCAGGCATTTAACAAAAGAGTCAAGAGACAGGTATATCAAGTTGGTGACTTGGTGATCAAGCGTATCATTCTACCGCAAGGGGATCCCAGAGGCAAGTGGACTCCCACATACGAAGGGCCATTTGTGGTTAAGAAGGTATTCTCTGGTGGAGCCATGATACTTGCTACAATGGATGGCGAAGATTTCCCGCATCCTGTGAACGCTGACATAGTTAAAAAATACTACGCATAAAAGAGACCCGCTAGGTCGACGTACCTAGGCAAAAGTAAGGGCATCCCGGCGAACCAAAAGGGTTCGGGCAAAAATTAGGGATAAACATATAAAAATGTACACCCGGCAAGTCGAAAACCTGAAAAGGCGGCTTGGGCAAAAAGGGGTATCCCGGTGGACTGAAAACCTGAAAAGGCGGTCCAGGCAAAAATTAGGGATTAAAGCGTATGACTATGTCCCGTTCTCTGCCACCTTCACCCAAGTTCAAGGGGCTGAACAAGCCAATCACCTCTATCCGACAGCAGGAGATGAGATGCTCGAAGACATAATGACAGTAATGGAGTTAAAATCAATAGGGCTTATTCTGCATAGCTTTCTTTTTGTTGTCTTGACAACTTCCTCTTACTAGGATTTCTGTCTCCTTGTACACAAATTGCCTGTTTATAGGCCCTCTTTCAAAATCAATACAATTTCATTTCCAAAAAGATGCTTTTGTTTTTACCTTTTCTGTTTTGTTTGCGTAAACGTCCATTAATTTAACTTGAATTGACTCATGCACTTGAATATGACCCATGTTTACAAAAATGCATGCCTAAAATAGCAATAGCAATTACGACACGACTTTAGGATCGAGGAGAAGGTCTAACCACGCTTTCCAAGGAGGCTGTTACTAATTCGATTCCCCGGCAACGCCAATTATTCCCCAGAAGAGGTCGGCATCGCCCTACCGAAAGGTCATCCCTTCTATCCCCAGCCAGGCCCGTTGGACAGAACCCGAATCCCCAGCTAAGGAAGGGCCATCAATACCAATGTCTCCGACCAGCAGACTGGGATCTATCTCCCCAGTAGAGTCCCCTGGAAGAATGTTTCAGACGCCTAATGCATTCATTACATCATTTCATATTACATACCTGCATACAACGCTCACATTTACTTCATTCCGCGTCATACACTTTACATCATTTCATAATATATACATGCATACACATGCATACCAGGTTCGCGAGCATAAAACATCTCATGCATCATGACAGTGCATAAAACTAACTTTATTTTTCAGGTCAATTATCCTCCTGACATAGCCAAAACAAAGGTCCATTCAGACGGACATCCTCATCAATTACATTCAAAATTCAACTATATCCCTCAGATACTGCCTAGCGTACGGTATATTCCGAGGTGTAGTCTAGCCCCATCCCAGATATTCATTGCAAATACAGCATACACAAATACAGCCCAACGTACGGCCCATTTGGACCTCCAGCTCAGATACGATCTAGCGTACGATCCCTTCTGATCTTCAACAACTCAAGTATGGTTTAATGTACGACCAAGTTAAACCTCCATCTTCTCAAGTGCTACCTTCGGACAGGTACATTCCTGAATGGTAGTCTGGTATACGGCTACTCCCTTGCTCAGGTGCTACCTTCGGACAGGTACATTCCTGAATGGTAGTCTAGTATACGGCTACTCCCTTTCTCAGGTGCTACCTTCGGACAGGTACATTCCTGAATGGTAGTCTAGTATACGGCTACTCCCTTTCTCAGGTGCTACCTTCGGACAGGTACATTCCTGAATGGTAGTCGGGTATACGACTACTCCCTTTCTCAGGTGCTACCTTCGGACAGGTACATTCCTGAATGGTAGTCTGGTATACGGCTACTCCCTTGCTCAGGTGCTACCTTCGGACAGGTACATTCCTGAATGGTAGTCTAGTATACGGCTACTCCCTTTCTCAGGTGCTACCTTCGGACAGGTACATTCCTGAATGGTAGTCTGATATACGACTACTCCCTTTCTCAGGTGCTACCTTCGGACAGGTACATTCCTGAATGGTAGTCTAGTATACGACTACTCCCTTGCTCAGGTGCTACCTTCGGACAGGTACATTCCTGAATGGTAGTCTAGTATACGGCTACTCCCTTTCTCAGGTGCTACCTTCGGACAGGTACATTCCTGAATGGTAGTCTAGTATACGGCTACTCCCTTTCTCAGGTGCTACCTTCGGACAGGTACATTCCTGAATGGTAGTCGGGTATACGGCTACTCCCTTTCTCAGGTGCTACCTTCGGACAGGTACATTCCTGAATGGTGGTCTGGCATACGACTACTCCCTTTTCAGCAGATTCAGCCTAACGGACGGCCCATTCTGCAACTCAGAGACGATTTAGCATACGATCCATTCTGATCTTTCATCCCCATCAAAGTCATCCGCCTAACAAACAACTCACTCTGGTATCCAGACACGGTCTAACATACGATCCATGCTGATCCCATATCCCCAGCAGTATATAGCATACTCTGACTCCCCAGCGAAGTCAACAACATAATGGAGGGTTCACTATACGGTCTGATGTATGACCCGGTGTGACACCCATGTCTCTAGATATCGTCTAACGTACGACACAATCTGGAAATCTCCTCGGCAAACTTCCTGGATGGCATCTCTAAGCCCATCTCCCTCAAGACTAGCTCCTGATTGACAATCGCAAATTTTAGGGGCATTCTAGTGTTCAATAATCTTTCACCTCCAGATCACGAACGGCACATACCATTCTACTCTCTCGGTTCAAGAATATTGAACAGGGGCAGCTGTCATACCCCAAAATTTGCCCGTTGATATTACAAAGCATTTTCCAAGACCCTCTGACTTGATCTGCAAGGCACTGATATCAAATGGACAAAAGCCCAGCTCACAACAGGCCTAATCCAAAGTGGCCCAAAATAGCTTGCTCGCTAGGCGAGCAATTCCTTCGCCTAGCGAATATCTCAGCATGTCACTCGCCCAGCGAAGCACCAGGTCCAGAAAAAGCCCAGACCTAGCTTGCTCGCTAGGCGAGCAATCCCTTCGCCTAGCGAAGCTTGCGGAAATTTGAAGTTTTGGACCTCATTTTAAGCCCATTAGGTCACCACTACCACTATAAATACCAGCTCCTCTGCCACGAAAAAGAACAGACAGAAAGACACAAAAACACACAGAGACGGACGAAGACGGACGGAAACACGCATCCAGAGGGAGAAACACAGAAACCCTGCTGATCCAAAGAGTTCAGAAGGCGGAAACCCTGAAGGCCGCTTACCCGCTCCGAAACTACCGTCGCCCAACTCAATCCGGCTCGCCAATTCAAGGTTGCAACTCGATTCGCAAACAGGTTCGCCTCACTATTATCGCTTTAGTTTCTTAATCTACACATGATTATCACTTTGTGTCCTTATTTTGCATGTGATACCGCTTTAGTGTCTTAATTTGCATATGATATCGTTTTGTACTCTCATTTGGCATATGGTATCACTTCATGTTTTTAATTTGTGGAGGATATTATAATTGAATTCATAAATATTTTGGAGTTTTGCATGAGAATTTAAATGTGCTTGAATATTGTGAAACTGAACCATATAATTATGTGTTGGATGCCATAAGCCATGCTGCAGGTTGAGGTCCTAATGTTCTCAAATTTCAAACCCGTGGCCGCTCGCTAGCTCCTCGCTAGGCGAGCCCGCAGCGAGCCTTCGCTAGGCGAAGCAGAGGCGACCAGGCCAGGGGCTGCTTTGCCCTTTTGCTGCCCATTTCATGTTTACCTGATGATAATCCGGCATTATTTGGCTTAAATTCCTGGCTGTTATATTTATCTTATGGTGCAATTTCCAATTATATTTTATCTCGATGCTTTAATCCGTGTGTTCATGGTGTAAAGGCTAGCATACTTCCGAAGAAATAGCCGGCTAGGTACTCCGCTTTATGCATGGGAAGCTTTCATGGAGATGGATTCTAAATTGTTTCACTTTAATGTGAAGATTCATATTGATTGCCTAATTAATTTTAATGTAGTGATCCTTAATGTGTTGATTTTAATGTATCGATTTAATGCGGTATCACCATAATTACCTAATGAACTTAAAACATGGACTTTAAATAAATGATATCAGACCTCTCTTTATTACCCCACGATTACGTAATACGGTCATGTCCCGCGAATATGGGGATATCCTTAGCAAAGACCCTTCGGTTAAATCATCATAGTCCCTCGGATGTTGCCTTCGAAAATACGATTTTGTCCCTCGATGACCCTTCGGTGTAGCCTACGGTTAAATGATGATCGTCCCTTCGAATGCTAAGGTATCCTCACTACTGTTGCCTTCAATGACCTATCAATGACCCTACGATGACCCTTCTACATCCCAGGGATAAAACTACTTACTTCTCAATAGTAAGGACAGTTTTACCCTCATAAGGATAGGAAACGCCCGGAAAGACCTCGGACAGGTATAACCTTAATTGCTCATTCATAACCAAAAAAATATACTTTCCACCTCACACCTTTCAAACATCTTTTTGGAAAATCACCACTTAGCATACATCCGCACTAGGATCATTGCCGAGTTATATTTTTCTAAACTATTTTCTAAATTAAAACGAGATAACCACTTTGTATACATTCATGCAAGAATCATTACAAAGTTAAATTCTCATTTTGCAAAACATTTTTCACACCTTTCTCAACCACCTTTTTCAAACTAGAAAACATAAATGATTGAGCAATTAAGAGCCCATGGATAACCATGGATACAAAGGGTGCTAATACCTTCCCTTTGTATAAAGTACCTCCCGAACCTAAGAATTTAAAATTAAGGTCTTTCCTGTTCTTTTCCACCTTTCCTTATGGGATAAAAGAAAAGTCGGTGGCGACTCTTGCTAACCGCGACATTGCGATTACAAATCCAATAAGGTCCAGTTCACCGTATGACAATGTGCATTCTCACCTTCAATTATACTCTCACTAATTCTCTCTCTATCTCTCCCCTCCACACTTAATTACTCAGTTTTTACCAACCTCGTGGTTTTAAGTTCTAACATTCGCGTGAATGTTATAGAAGTGTAAGATACTGATATATATCAGATTGTGACAAACCTAAACCTAGAGGTGTCAGTTTTTTAGATGTATAGACATGTCTTAGACTATATATTAGTGGATGACATATGCTTTTCTACATATAAATAAAGGTGGCAAAATGATTCTGGTCAATCAAGATTGTTGGTTCTAAGTGTTGGCAGCAATTTTGGTAAAACAAAGAGTGTTCACAAGATGTTATGTGTGATGTCTTAACATAAGATATCATGTGTACCTGCTGGAGTTCAAGAACATGATCATGCATGATTGTTTCAGAATGTCATAATGACATGGCATCTAATGATGTGTATCTGTTGGAGTTTAAAAACATAATTATGCAGGATTATTTCAGGATGTCATACACAATGTCATGGCATCTGATATATTTGTACCTGCTGGAAATTATAAAAGGAATTATGGAATTATGCAGGATTGTTCCAGGATGTCAGATCCGATGTCATGACATCCTGTACACAGAACATTCAGTATGAATGTCTGGTGTTATGTGATTGCGCAATTAATGGCAATCTATGTATGATTGAAGATCTGATTTGCAGGCGCATTCAATCATTGATTACAACCTAATTTACTTATTTTCTAAAGAGATCTAACCAGCTGTTATGAAAAGATTTAATTGGAAAATAGTTTTAGGGTTTTCAAGATGTCCAAGCCCAGCTAAAAGCTTCTATAAAAAGGGACTTGGAAAACCTGTTTTGAGAACACAACCAATACTGAGCGAAATGTAGAGAGAGAGGTAGGGCTTGTGTCTTGTTTAGTCGTGAGACTTGTAAGCCATTGAAGTCATCCTTGATGATTGAATTGGTCTGATTTGTGGTTGTAATTTATCACTCTAAAGCTGTTAAGCAAGAGTGTGTGTCTACTTGATCAAAGCTGTGAAGCAAGATCAAGTGTGTGTCTACTTGATCAAAGCTGTTAAGCAAGATCAAGTGTGTGTCTACTTGATTGAAACTGTGAAGTAAGATCAAGTGTGTGTTATTGAAAAGTGTTTTCTTTTCTCAAGGGATTGTTGTTTAAAATCACATGTGTGATTGTAGGGAAGTGAGTGGGTTCTCATATCTAAGAGTGCTTAGGTAGAAATTGCACGGGTAGAGATTAGGTGAGAAAGACTGTAACTTGTTGAAGTGTACGGAGAGTCTTTGAACTGATTCTATTTTAGTGGATTTCCTTCCTGGCTTGGTAGCCCCCAGATGTAGGTGAGTTGGACCGAACTGGGTTAACAATTGCTTGTGTCTCTTGCATTACTATTCTCTATCTTTATCCTGTTTGCAATACTCAGATATTAGTGTCGTGACATTATCTTCGACATCTCATATCTGATACCAGAATTTCAAAGATGTCTGTTTTGCTTGCATTAGGTGAGAAAGACTGTAACTTGTTGAAGTGTACGGAGATGTCTGTTTCTGCGTTAACCGGTTAACCCAGGGTGTTAACCGGTTAACACTGTTATGATTTAGAAAAATTAATTTCTGTTCTGCGTTAACCGGTTAACCCAGAGTGTTAACCGGTTAACACTGTTAAAAATTGCCAGAAAGCATATTCTGTGTTGCGTTAACCGGTTAACCCAGGGCGTTAACCGGTTAACACTGTTTGGAAAGTGGAAAAATTGATATTCAAATATTGTGTACATATTTGACGTTTGGCCTATATTGGTGTATGATATAGTAGGGATCATTTCCCGTTGTTTTGAGCAGTATAGGTATTAGTAGAGTGTGTTAATACTGTGATTTATTATTTGGCATGATATGAATATGATTCTGTGATAAATATGCTGATGATGTATGATGGTATGCATAATGCTGTGAATGTATCTGTTATGTATGCAATTGTGAATGGACTGTTTATGGCTTAGAGTGTGAGCATATGTCTATCTTGGATTGTTGTTGATGTTTGCATGCTAGGTGATTTAGCGTGTATAGCATGGCCTTTATGGTGGTAGCTAATTCCCATGGTGAGGAATTAGTGAGTGAGTTGTTGTGGATTGTTGTTGATGTTTGCATGCTAGGTGATTTAGCGTGCATAGCATGGCCTTTATGGTGGTAGCTAATTCCCATGGTGAGGAATTAGTGAGTGAGTCACTAGGTCTCAAATGAGTGGGACTAGTGAGCTTGGTAGCCGTATCTGGGTTTGATCGGTGAGGTTGAACTATGTGTTCACGAATAGTCGGTACCGCATGCATGGAGTCTCATTTCATAATGTATGTATGGCGTATAATATGAATGGATGTATTCCAATATTATACGTGTGTTTTGTGTTTGTGTGGAGTATGATTTTGAGTTGATGTTGCCGTTGCTGAATGTGTGATATGATTAGGGTGATGAATGTGTTAATTTACTTAACATTACATGATATTTTATAATGCTTATTATATCGATTGAGGAACTCACCCTTACAACTATGTTTCAGGTAACGAGCAGTGATTGAGTAGAAGCTAGTGCTTGGAGTCTAGTGTAGTTCCTTAGTGGGTCATGCTCTGGTAGATGTAACATCGGGACGGGATGTTTTACTTTGTTCTCATTTTGGTTGTTGAACAATTTTACATGTAATGTGTTACATGGTTCGAATGTTGTCAGATTCTATCCGTTGCGTATTGTGCAATGTTTTATTTTGATTAATAAACGAGCATGACAAGATATTTTGGTGAATGGTGTGAAGTGTCAAGTGTGACACCCTGAAATTGCATATCTACTCTGATTCATATTTTGTTGTTTTAATTAATTATTGGGGTATTTTAGAAGGGTGTTACATTAGTGGTATCAGAGCATAGTCGGTTGAGTCGAGTCGTAATTATTCTGTTTCCCTGTACGTGATAGGTGTTGTGTAACCCTATCAGTACTTATTGTTTTAGCTTGTTGGGTTTTCAGAATAGACATGGCTGGAAGAGGTAGAGACGATGCTGCGATTGCTGAGGTTCTGGGTATGCTAGCTGGAGTACTTGGAGGGAATCCGAATGTTGTGGGATTGGGAGCTGCTCGTCAGCTGAGTGAGTTCCAGAAGAACAATCCTCCAATGTTCAAGGGAGCATACGATCCAGATGGTGCTCAGAAGTGGTTGAAGGAGATCGAGAGGATCTTCCGAGTGACTGAGTGTGCCGATAACCAGAAGGTCAGGTTCGGTACGCATATGTTGTCAGAGGAAGCAGATGATTGGTTGGTTGCTGCCCGCACTGAGTTGGAAGCTGCTGGGAGTGCTGAGATCACTTGGGCGGTGTTCAGAGAGAGATTCCTGAGGAAGTACTTTCCAGAGGATGTCAGAGGAAAGAAAGAGATAGAGTTCTTAGAAGTGAAGCAGGGCAACCGGTCTGTTACTGAGTATGCTGCTAAGTTCACAGAGCTGTCGAAGTATTACCCTCCCTATGATGAGGCAGTAGCAGATGGGGCAGAGTTGTTTATGCTGTTGGCGACTTTGGAGGCTAAAGATAAACTGGTGATTTGCGATCTAGCCGTGGTGTGTGATTTTCCTGATGTGTTTCCTGAAGAAGTGAATGAATTACCGCCAGAGCGTGAAGTTGAGTTCTCGATTGATTTGGTACCTGGTACTAGGCCGATATCGATGGCTCCGTACCGTATGTCTGCTGTTGAGTTAACTGAATTGAAGAGTCAGCTGGAAGATCTGTTGGATAAGAAATTTATTCGTCCGAGTGTGTCACCGTGGGGCGCACCAGTGTTATTGGTTAAGAAGAAAGAAGGTACTATGAGGTTGTGTGTGGACTACAGGCAACTGAATAAAGTGACGATCAAGAATCGGTATCCTTTGCCGAGGATTGATGATTTGATGGATCAGTTGGTTGGTGCGAGTGTGTTCAGCAAAATAGATTTGAGATCGGGGTATCATCAGATACGTGTGAAAATTGAGGATATTCAGAAGACTGCTTTCAGAACAAGGTATGGACATTATGAGTATTCTGTAATGCCTTTTGGTGTGACAAATGCGCCTGGGGTATTTATGGAGTATATGAATAGGATTTTCCATCCGTACCTAGACAAGTTTGTTGTGGTGTTTATTGACGATATTTTGGTGTATTCGAAATCTGAAGAAGAGCATGCTGAACATTTGAGAGTGGTTTTAGGAGTTCTACGAGAGAAGAAGTTATTTGCTAAACTGTCCAAGTGTGAATTTTGGTTAGAAGAGGTTAGTTTTCTTGGTCATGTGGTTTCAAGAGGTGGTGTTGCTGTTGATCCTTCTAAGATAGAAGCGGTATCTAAGTGGGAAGCTCCGAAGTCAGTTTCTGAGATAAGGAGTTTTCTTGGACTTGCAGGTTATTATAGGAAATTCATTGAGGGATTTTCTAAGTTGGCGTTACCGTTGACGATGTTGACTAGAAAGGGCCAAGCGTTTGTTTGGGATTCAAAATGTGAAGAAGGTTTCCAAGAGTTAAAGAGAAGGTTAACTACTGCTCCTATTCTGATATTACCAAGTCCATCGGAACCATTTGAGGTTTACTGTGATGCTTCATTGTTGGGTTTGGGTGGTGTTTTGATGCAGAATAAGCAGGTTGTAGCTTATGCTTCGAGACAACTGAAGGTTCATGAGAGGAACTATCCAACACACGATTTAGAGTTGGCAGCTGTGGTATTTGTTCTGAAGTTATGGAGGCATTACTTGTACGAGTCAAGATTTGAGGTTTTCAGTGACCATAAAAGTTTAAAGTATTTGTTTGATCAGAAAGAGCTGAATATGAGACAGAGGAGATGGTTAGAGTTTCTGAAGGATTATGACTTTGGTTTGAATTACCATCCGGGTAAAGCAAACGTAGTGGCTGATGCATTGAGTCGGAAATCATTGCATATGTCTATGTTAATGGTTAAGGAATTGGATTTAATTGAGCAGTTTAGAGATTTGAGTTTGGTGTGTGAGAGTACTCACAATAGTGTTAAATTGGGAATGTTGAAGTTAACGAGTGGTATTTTGGATGAGATTAGAGAGGGTCAGAAATCCGATGTGCTTTTGGTTGATAAGTTGACTCTAGTGAATCAAGGTCAAGGTGGTGAATTCAGAGTTGATGAGAATGGTGTTTTGAAATTTGGTAATCGGGTGTGCATTCTGGATGTTACCGAACTTAAGAAGAGTATTCTTGAGGAAGGACATCGTAGTGGCCTGAGTATTTATCCTGGGGCTACGAAGATGTATCATGATTTGAAAAAGTTATTTTGGTGGCCGGGAATGAAAAGAGAAATTGCGAGTTTTGTTTATTCTTGTTTAACTTGTCAGAAGTCAAAGATTGAGCATCAGAAGCCGTCTGGGCTAATGCAACCGTTGGCTATTCCAGAGTGGAAGTGGGATAGTATCAGTATGGATTTTGTTTCTGGTTTACCGAGGACAATTAAGAATTTTGAAGCTATTTGGGTGATTGTTGACAGATTGACAAAATCGGCTCATTTCATTCCGATCAGAATGGATTATCCGTTAGAGAGATTAGCTGAGTTGTATATTGAGAAAATTGTAAGTTTGCATGGTATTCCGTCGAGTATTGTTTCGGACAGAGATCCTAGATTTACATCGAAGTTCTGGGAAGGTTTGCAGAGGGCTTTGGGAACTAAGCTGAGATTGAGTTCTGCATATCATCCGCAGACTGATGGTCAGACTGAGAGGACGATTCAGTCACTGGAGGATCTTTTGAGGGCTTGTGTTTTGGAAAAGGGAGGTGTTTGGGATTGTTATTTACCTTTGATTGAGTTTACCGACAACAATAGTTTTCATTCGAGCATTGGTATGGCACCGTTTGAAGCTTTGTATGGTAGGAGATGTCGGACACCTTTATGTTGGTATGAGTCCGGTGAGAGTGCTGTGGTTGGACCGGAGATTGTTCAACAAACTACGGAAAAGATTAAGATGATTCAGGAGAAGATGAGGATTGCTCAGAGTCGTCAGAAGAGTTATCACGACAAGAGGAGGAAGTCACTTGAGTTTCAAGAGGGAGACCATGTGTTTCTTCGTGTTACTCCGATAACTGGGGTTGGTCGAGCTTTGAAGTCGAAGAAGTTGACACCTCGATTTATTGGTCCTTATCAGATTTTGGAGAGGATAGGGGAGGTAGCCTATCGTATCGCTTTACCGCCGTCACTTGCGAATTTGCATGAGGTTTTTCATGTGTCTCAGTTGAGGAGGTACATTCCTGATCCGTCGCATGTGGTCCAAGTAGATGATGTACAGGTGAGAGATAACCTGACTGTTGAAACATCACCTATGAGGATAGAGGATCGAGAGTTGAAGCAGTTGCGGGGTAAAGAGATTGCTTTGGTAAAGGTAGCTTGGGGAGGACCAGCAGGTGGCAATGTGACTTGGGAACTTGAGAATCAGATGAAGGAGTCTTATCCAGAGTTATTCGCTTGAGGTATGTTTTCGAGGACGAAAACTCTTTTAGTGGGGGAGAGTTGTAACACCCCGATAAAATATGATAATTATTTAAATTAAGTTAATAGTATATTTATTAATTTAATTAAATAATTGGAATATTATTGGATTATTATTATTGGAATAATAAAAGTTAAAATCAGTAAAAAGGTCCCATTTGGTAAAAAGGGTTTTCACGTGAAAGCAGAGAACACGTAACATTGAGAGAAAGAGAAGAAACTGAGAAAGGGAGAAGAAGAGGCTAGGGCTCAAGAGGAGAATTCACGATTGTTGAAGGTCAAAGAATCAATTGCCGGATTAACTCAGGTAAGGGGGTTTATCGTCGTTTAATGGGTATTATGGGTTAACATGTAATGGGTAGTAATAAGCCATTGAATTGACCCTAATTGGGATGAGGAATGCTGTAAATGGTGATGAATAAGTTATGTTAAAACTGTAATTGAATCTATATGTGGGCGAGTCGTAAATTTCTGGACGTGTAGCTTTTTACGGAATTGAAATCGGAGGTCCGGAAGTCCTCCGACGGCGAGAAATGCGGGAAATCTGCATTCTGTTTTCGTGTTAGCGCAGGAACAGCTTTCTGTTCTGCGTTAACCGGTTAACCCAGGGTGTTAACCGGTTAACACTGTTATGATTTAGAAAAATTAATTTCTGTTCTGCGTTAACCAGTTAACCCAGGGTGTTAACCGGTTAACACTGTTAAAAATTGCCAGAAAGCGTGTTCTGTGTTGCGTTAACCGGTTAACCCAGGGCGTTAACCGGTTAACACTGTTTGGAAAGTGGAAAAATTGATATTCAAATATTGTGTACATATTTGACGTTTGGCCTATATTGGTGTATGATATAGTAGGGATCATTTCCCGTTATTTTGAGCAGTATAGGTATTAGTAGAGTGTGCTAATACTGTGATTTATTATTTGGCATGATATGAATATGATTCTGTGATAAATATGCTGATGATGTATGATGGTATGCATAATGCTGTGAATGTATCTGTTATGTATGCATTGTGAATGGACTGTTTATGGCTTAGAGTGTGAGCATATGTCTATCTTGGATTGTTGTTGATGTTTGCATGCTAGGTGATTTAGCGTGTATAGCATGGCCTTTATGGTGGTAGCTAATTCCCATGGTGAGGAATTAGTGAGTGAGTTGTTGTGGATTGTTGTTGATGTTTGCATGCTAGGTGATTTAGCGTGCATAGCATGGCCTTTATGGTGGTGGCTAATTCCCATGGTGAGGAATTAGTGAGTGAGTCACTAGGTCTCAAATGAGTGGGACTAGTGAGCTTGGTAGCCGTATCTGGGTTTGATCGGTGAGGTTGAACTATGTGTTCACGAATAGTCGGTACCGCATGCATGGAGTCTCATTTCATAATGTATGTATGGCGTATAATATGAATGGATGTATTCCAATATTATACGTGTGTTTTGTGTTTGTGTGGAGTATGATTTTGAGTTGATGTTGCCGTTGCTGAATGTGTGATATGATTAGGGTGATGAATGTGTTAATTTACTTAACATTACATGATATTTTATAATGCTTATTATATCGATTGAGGAACTCACCCTTACAACTATGTTTCAGGTAACGAGCAGTGATTGAGTAGAAGCTAGTGCTTGGAGTCTAGTGTAGTTCCTTAGTGGGTCATGCTCTGGTAGATGTAACATCGGGACGGGATGTTTTACTTTGTTCTCATTTTGGTTGTTGAACAATTTTACATGTAATGTGTTACATGGTTCGAATGTTGTCAGATTCTATCCGTTGCGTATTGTGCAATGTTTTATTTTGATTAATAAACGAGCATGACAAGATATTTTGGTGAATGGTGTGAAGTGTCAAGTGTGACACCCTGAAATTGCATATCTACTCTGATTCATATTTTGTTGTTTTAATTAATTATTGGGGTATTTTAGAAGGGTGTTACATCAGTGACTGGAATCAAACTAGCATCACCTTTCTAGCCATCACCGGGTATAAACTTGCTCGTTATGCAACACTGTGTATAATATCTTGAGTAAAACGATTGTTAACAGACTCAAAATCTGTATTGATGACATTATTTCCCCTTTTCAAACTGGTTTCATCATTGGAAGTAACATACATGAAAAATTATTGTGGCCCAAGAAAGGTTGCATACGACAATACGAGTGTTCAAGTGGAGAACATTAATTATTTGGTGGTTGCCAGAGGTGAGTGGAATTTGAACCCCATTAACATCATTTTCCTTCACCACATCAGTGAGAATATTTTAGCCTATAAACCGCCCAATGATGAGCTAGGTGAAAACATCCGTAACTGGAAAGGTTCAATTTCAGGATGTTTCACCAATGCTGCCGTTTATAATGACATTTGTGATACCAGCAATGATGATATATCAGACCACTGAAATTTTAACTAGAATTTGAAGGTTAGAATAATATAAATAATTTATGTAGTACTTAGAAAATATTGTAGAAATAAGGACTATAAAGGTCTCAGAAGCACCCTTCTAAAACAATGCAAATTTTCAGTTTACAAGTGCATGTGTGCACAATTGACCTACCACATGGGTCTATCCATACTATTCAAAATATAGTCCGGGAGGTTCCTTTCAAATATACCCAAAGTTGTGTATTAATCTTAGAGATTCTCATAAAAAAAAATTATAATATGAATATGAGTAAAGGTAATAAAGTAATTGATTCTTGTCAAGTTGACAGATAAATCACAACTTGTAAGTAAAAGTTTTTAATATAATGGAATAACATATTGGGAAATGATCCATTTAATGACAATTCAAAATTCAGCTAAAGAAAGATCCAAACAAAAACTAAAAGACAAAGGAATAACATATGGAATAACATAGTATGACTACTTTGATTCTTTCACAATAGTTCCTTGCTCATAATCATAATTCACAATTCAAATCAACTTCTTCAGCCTGCTGGCCATTTGCCTCGTATTATTGTCATGACAAAACTTATCATAATAGTTACTCCTACACATAAAGAACAAATAAAAACTAAAAAAAAAGAGCATCTAGTGTGTTTATTATTAACTAAGAAAATTTACTATAAAACATAATAAAATAACTCTAATTAAAGAGAAATTGTTATTTGCATATTTATACCATGTCCTCTCCATTTTTTTTTCTACCATATGTGTTGTATTCGTTCTTAATGCAACATGTATTCTAGACCATCATATATCATATACGCATACTATACTTTTTACACCATGCATCCAATATACACCCTATTTGCATTTAACGGAGTGAAGCCTTATTTTGCAACATATAACATTTTATTAAACACTTCATTTTAATCCTTGCAATTATTTTCTCATCTTGGTTTTTCTTGTTGTGGCTTGGTGGCCTATTATCCTTATCTGATGGAGGGTTATTCTCAAAAGGATTTGGTAACCTTCTTCTTTACTAATTATCAAAAAGGAGCATCGATGTTTAGGCTTAGAAAGATTGTTGACTATTTTAGGGAGGTTGGTGATGTGTTTATTCATATTAAAAGGGACAAACTAGGGCCATACTTTCTCTTTCACACACTTCTCCTTTTCATCCTGTTATTGTAAATATATTTTGTATTTATTAATAGTCAATTATGTTTTTAATATGATCTTATTTCTTATGAGATTGTATTTAATAGTCTTTTGTATATATAGATATAGACTTGTAATTTCCTAAAGAGTACAATGTGAAGTTGTTTTACCTCGAAAAATACGATCCTTCACAAAGCGCATCACATGCTTGCAGAAAATATTGCTCGAACATAGTCATCATCGAAATTTATTTATTCCAATGAAGGAATAGGAAAATATCGATAAACCTTAAAAAAAATGATTGTTGCAACCATATTCAGGTTCAGGAGTCGATTACGCATGGGGAATGTATTAACACCCCTCACGTTCGTTGTACTCAACGGGAACCTTTTAGTTAAACTTGTGATTGAATGTTAGTTAATGTTATTTGTTTTCTTCGAATTATTAAAAGATAAAAGAGGAAATAAAAGGGGTCACAAAAAGTTTTTTATTAATGTGTCTGACAAGATTGTGGGTCTTGCTCCTAGGTATCTCCAGGTGCGATGGAGAACTCAAGACTACATAGCTCTGGGTAGAAACTTTTTTCTTTGTTGCTCAATTTTAGTGAAATCTGTTTAGTCTCAATCGACAGAAAAACATTTCTTGCTACCCAAAACAAGTGGATAAGGAAAAGTTTACATCACATCATAATAGATTTACAAACCAACATTCGCGGGAAATGTCGCTAGGTTACTCACACATTCAAGTGGACTAAGCGTTGTCTTACATCATCTTGAGACGAAATATCTTTCGTTTGAAAAAAGATTTTGATGATCATCGCGCGACGACGAGAAAAAAGTTTGATTGGTTGAGTTTTTTATAAGTGAACGATGAATGCTTAAAGAGAACGAGACATAAGCCTCGGGACCAATCATTCGGGGTTCCACAGGAATGCTAGACTCCAATGGTCCTTTTTCGTTCAAGGTATTTAAGATATTTGTTTGATGGACAACAAACGCTCGATAAGAACGAGACGTGTGCCTCATAATCGATTGCTCAAGGGTTCCACTGGAATGCTAGACTCCAAGGGTCCTTTTTAGTCCAAGTTTATATTAAGTGTTTTAGAAAACAAAAGAAAGAATGAATGGCTGACCTAAGATGTATGCCTCAGGACCGATCATTCGAGGGTTCTATCAGAATGCTAGAATCCAACAGTCCTCTTCTTTCGCGTTTGTTTAAGAAAACAAATTTGATATTACATTTGATTTAGGAAAATTCACTCGATGTTGGTTGAGGTTTGATTCGTATAGATGAGACATGATTTGAGAATGGAGAGATTTTGTAAGCTAACTTGATGTTGATCAAGTGTTCGTTCTTGTTTGAAAAGTTGATTTTATATTTTTGTTTATTATTTATTTAGTTCTTCTTAACTAACTAAGAGCAATGGAAATAAAAACGAAAAAATAAATACAAATTACAAACAAATGATGAGGGTACATTTTGTCAATGGGGAGAAGAAAACAAGTAAAATAAAAGCCCACCAAACAAGTAAATGTAAACAAAAGTCTCATTATAAGAAGACCCAAGAGCAAGCCACAAGACCGGAAACCAACAGAATAAAGCAACAAATTTAGCGCTAAGTTAATCTAACTTAAAATGGATTCATATGGGAATCACTCTATAAGAAGTCGCACAACTGAATATGTGTTTGAACGATTTTTTAAAGTTAAATTGAATTTTAACTCCAAGATCGCAACGCAATATAATTGATCAAATAATCTACCTATAATTTAAAACAAATACTTAACATCTAAATTAAAATATAAAAAAATCGATTAAATTAAAAAAAAAAATCAAAAGAACAAAAATAAATAATCAAACATGAGATAGGTGCAAATTTAGATATGGAGTGTAAACATTAAAAGTATTTTGGTCCGACCCGCCACCCCAAACAAACCCTAGTTAATAGAAAAAGAATAAAAATAAAAAATAAAATTAAAAATTAAAAAATTAAAAACCAACAAAAATAACATTGGGAGTTAGAGGCGGCATCTGTAGTAAAGTTTTGACCAACCCCCTTTAAAAAAACAACAACAAAGGCAACAATAATCTAATGACACATGGAAGCTATCAATAATAATAAAAATAAAATAATAAAATAAAAAATTCAATTCCTTCTTCTCCTCTATCCTACGCGAAAAACTGAAACAAAGGTAAATTTCCTCTCTCAATCTCATGCTCTTTCTGTCACGGATTCTGTTTCAAACGCAGAGGGCGCAACCAACAATGCTATATACATATGATAGACTAATTAATAGTCATTATTTTTATTTAAATATAATGAATAAAGAGAACTGCTATAAGATATGTGAAAATTTTATCTACTACGGCAAGTTTGAACAAGTAGTGTGTCGGTAAATCTGAGTTATTATCACAATCACAATCAAAATTTATCTACTTGAGTTATCTCATAAACTTGTTGCTCTTGTATTACGATTGCTTCATCTTGATCATTACTTGCCTAAATATGAGTTGTCTCATGCACTTGTGTTATTTTTCCTTGGTCTTGAATTTAGTTTTGACTTATGTATGATCCAACCTTTTGTATTATCATCATTATTAGAAGAGGTTATAGTAGACATGTACTTGATCCTTGTTAAATTTTGAATCTTGTGTATGCTTTTGTTAAACTAATAATTGTGCATGTGAAGCCTGAAGTAGAGATTTGGTTCATCAGATCAAACCGCTGCTAAATATATACTCATAACACTATAGTGTTGCCAAAAACTAACGTTAAATAAACAACTGTTACAAGGTAGTGTCGTCCTTAATCGATGCTAACTAAACATGTGTACTAAGTTAGCATCGCAAATGACCGACGCTATACAAACACGTGTAAAACATAATGTCACTGTAAAACATAATGTCACTGGAGACTGACTCTAAAATAAAATATCAAATTTTAATGTATCTACATATTCATTAGCTTTCACCTAACGTTCGCTTATCTGACGCAACATAGTGTCGATTGGACACTATGTTTAACTTCTAGCTTTGAGGCCTCCGCCCCGACACTATCACTAGTTAGCGTCAATTTTTACTGTTTAGCAAGAACTTTTGACCGACGCTAAAACATTGTTTTCTTGTAGTGTCTGTTTTCTAGGGGTTCCATTCATGAAATCAATTGATATATGATGTTCGGTTCCAAAATGTCATTGTTGTTCAACAAATGATGTATTAGGGTGGCTAAATATATAGTGGTAGATCCTGAGTTTTGAGATGATGAAAAATGTAATTCTTCCCCCCTTATGTTTATCTCCCTATGCACATGAGCATTTGAAGTTAATTCCATACATGGTACTGCATGTGCAATGTGGTGGTAAGGGAATGTGGTTACAGGTTTTGTAGAACTAATTTTGGGTTGATATATCTAGGTTCTGTTGCAAGAAGTGAATGAGTAATTTTTTTTGTTATTAAACTTCTGCTACATGTAGTGGCAGCAACATGTGATTTTATTATTTTTAAACATATTCATATCTTAGTAAAAATATAACGTTATACTCTTTAATATTATTTATATTGAGCCATGTAAGCTTTAAAATAATAGTAGGTTGTGATTGGTTTTGAGTAGGGGTGTTCAGATCCAATCCAATCCAAAAAAAAAACCAAAAACCGAACCGAAAAAACCGAAATCCAAAAAAACTGATTTTTTTTGGATGTATTTGGATCACCATGTTGCATAACCGATCGGTTCGATTCGGTTTACGGTTGGCTTCATGAAAACCGAACCGGTCCAAACCGAACCGGTATTACTTCCATTTACTCATCCTATTAAATTAATTATAGACTCTGATTAGCTTTTGATATCTGAAAGAATTGGGTAGATTGTGAAGCTGGAGCAATTGCAGGATAATTATTGTGAAGCTGGAGCAATTTCAGGATAATTAGAAAATTTTAGATTTGTCTATCAATGTTGCATGCTGTGATTTTGAAACTATCAATTATGCTGTCATTGATATTTTTCTTGAAGTTTTATTATTATATTCACTTTAATGCAGCTTTGGTATGTTACTGTCATATATATTTGTCATATATTTAATTTATATTACAAGTCTCCCTATAAGCACTAAGTAAGCAGGTCTCCATATAAAATATTTATTACAGCAATGTCTATTTCGTTGGGATAGATATTGTCCATATATTATAATGAATCTTTGCAACAATGACATCAAATAGCCATATAATATGAAAATTAGATATTGTCTTAGTAGACGTTGGAGGCATAATTGTAACTGGTATTGAAATATATTCGTTTTAAATTTCACAGTGTTGATTTAAAAACCGAATAAAACCGATTCAACCGAACCGAAGTAAACCGTATAAATTGGATTGGATTGGATTGGATTTTTCTTGTTGTCATCCAAAAACCGAACAAAACCGTATGCTTTATATATTTTGGATCGGATGATATTTTGTCTCAAAACCGATCCAAACCGGACCGTGAACACCCTTAGTTTTGAGCCTTTGTGTTGTTTAGCTTATCCCATGAGAAACTTACTCATTTAGAAGCAGAGCCGGCCCGAAAAATTTGGAGGCCTTGTTCTATTTTAAAATTAAGCCTTTAATAAATAAAAATACAGTTATATATATATATATATATATATATATATATATATATATATATAATATATATATATATATATATATATATATATATATATATATATATATATATATATATATATATATATATATATATATATATATATATATATATATATATATATATATTTGTTATAAAAATTTGATTCATTGAAGTTTATTTTTTTTTATTTTTTTACTCTTATGATTCACAATTAATAGTAAAGTTCTTATCATTTAATGAGAGAAAATAATTCCTTCAACAATCTCGGACAAGGTAAATAATAAAGTATTTTAATTAATAAACCGTTAATAATTTGAAATTACAAATTTTTAATGAAAAACAGTTGATTAAATGAGCTCATAACAAATTTTAAAACGCTAGATAGTATAAAAGTTGATAAATGGACATATAATAAAAAAGTTGATTAAATGGAAAGTAGTTTTTATGTAGCGGTGTTTTTTATGCGAGAAGAAAAATGTAAGGATCTAGGAATCAAACTTCCATATTTTTTCTTTCAAAAAACACAATCACCGCTAGGCTACTTTATATTACATGAATCTATTTACAACTAAATATATATATTATTTAATATTATATTTATATTAGACCCAAATATCAAATTTGAGGCCCTTAAAATTTGAAGGCCTTGTGCGGTAGCACACCTTGCACACCCACAGGGCCAACCCTGCTTAGAAGTAAGTTTTTTGTTTTGTTTTAATTAGGCAATATTTTAATTAATTTGTGAGTCAAATAACCACTCTCTTAGATTATTAATAGATATTACACACAAAATTAGCACATAAATATTATAATAAATTTTTTAATTTTATAGGTCACTATGAGCATAATACCTATTTTATTTTAATTAATAACGATCTTTATTTGAGAAATAAAATCTTTATTTTCAAATGTTAATATTTTTTTTCTTTTTCCATCTCACCGATCCCTTTTTTCTTTTACAATTGAATTTTATGATGATTGTTTATTTTACAATTAAATAATTCATTTCAAATTTACGCGGACGCAAGGGTATCTTATTAGTGAGATTAAAAGTAGTGTTCTTTAAAGTTATTTTACACTTTCATTCAATAAAGATTTATCTTGAGAAAATTTAAATATAATTCCTTAGAGATTTATCATTGAGAAAATTTAAATATAGTTTTTTAAGCGTGGATTTTACTATTTTTTAATAAAAATATGACAAGTGTATATTTTTAATGAAAATTACATGTGTAAGAGAAAATTGTAAATGTGTAGGAGAAAATTATACACTTATCATATTTTTATTCGAAAATAATAAAAACCATACCTAAAGAATTGTGTTTAAGTCTTCTCCATTTATCATTTAATCATGTTACACAATTAATTTAAAAATATCAAATTAATTTGACATAATACATGATGGTGATTGATTGATAATGTAAAATTATTTTATGTTGTCAGTACATATTCTTTTTTCTCTTATATATTTGGTTTCTTTAATGTGAGTTAAAAATTAAAAAGATATGATAAGAAAATATAATATTAATTTATATAAAATATTTAAAAAATTAAAACTCAATATAATATAAATAAATAAATATTAGTAATTAGTTTATAAAAATTAAAATATATAAATATAATTTTATAATTAAAAATCTCAAAAATATTAACATTAGTTTAAAAATTTAAAAATTAAATATATTTTTTTACAAGGATAATTTTTGTTGGAACCGAACTTGATAAAACAAGATTCAATGGTTTTTTCGATTGATTCAAGATTCTCGTTCTTCACTCTTTACTTGAGTGATTCAACCACACCTTAGTAGCAAGAGGATTTCGCCACACAAAGATTTGAAGAAAGGATATAATTTTAGAGAGAAAAAAGGAGAGAGAAAATTAGGCTTTCAGAGAAGGGAGGAAAGGTTTATTGAATTGAATGAAAATCGTGTGTTGTTACAAATGTAGGGTGCTGACCTATTTATAATGAGATTGCTTACACATCAAACAATCTCAAACTGACTAACTAACTTCAACAAGTTGTTATCCAACTCTGTCGAATATTGGCTACTCCGACTTCGACAAGTTGTATTCGAATCTTTGTCGAATATGTGCACCTCCTTCTCCTATAAGTTGTATTCGACTTTCTGTCGAATACATGTAGGCTCAACTATTACAAATTATATTTGATTATTACTCTATCGAACATATTCGGCATCGACTATGTCTAATCGTGTATCTTACAAACATACTTAACATAAATAATTACACATTTAATACACCACTTAATTCATTGTGTCTAAGCTATCTACATTCATCATAGTTCTCAATCTCTTGAACAATTCAACCTGTATAGCCTTCGTCATGATATGTGAAATATGATTCTCAGTTATGCAGTGTTCGAAGTTCCGCTTTCCATTTGATACTTGCTTTATAAGATAATGGAATCTCATTTCAACGTGTTTTCTTCTTCCACGTGCTATCGGATTCTTGGCCAAATTGATAGCATACATGTTGTCGATTTTCATGATCATTGCTCAATGAGTTTCACCTGCAATCTCTTTGATCAGATTCACCATTCAGGTTGCTTGACATGCGCCAAGAGAGGCAGATATGTACTCAGCCTCACATGATGACAATGCTACAACTGGCTCTCTTCTTGAGCTCCAAGAAACAAGTGCACCACCTAGCATAAAAACATAACCAGCTATGGATTTTCTATCCTTAACATCACAACACCAACTCGAGTCGATATATCCACTAGTATGCATTTCTTCCCTTTATCTGCTGTAGGAAACAAAATGTCATAGTAGAGAGTTCCTTTGAGATACCTTAGTATCCCTTTAATGGTTGCAAGGTGAGATACCTTTGGCCTTTGCATGAATCTACTCACCATACCTACATTGTATGCTAGAGCAGGCCTTGTGTGACAAAGGTATCTTAATGATCCAATGAGTCTTCTATACTGAGTTGGATCGACTTCATCTTCGTTTGGATCCTTTTTCGGTTGCAATCCTGTTTCAGCTGGTGTCGAAGTTGCATTGCACTCCTCCATCTCAAATCTTTTGAGTATCTCACTTGCATATATTCTTTGGTGTAACATCAATCCTCTACCACCTTTATGGAATTTGATTCCAGCGAAATATGAAATGTTTTCCAGGCTAGACATTTTGAATTTCTTGCTTAGGTCACTTTTGAAATCGTCGATCTCCTTCTTACAGCTACCTTTTATCAACAAGTCATCGATATAGAGACATAGTATAAACAGTTCACTCCTTCTTCTCCTATCATATACTCCATGCTTAGTTGTTCATTTTATAAACTCTTTCTCCCTTAGAAATCCACTTATCTTCTTATTTCATGCTCTTGGAGCTTGTTTGAGTCCATACATGGCTTTATGCAACATGTATACCTTGCTTTCTTGGCTTTGCTTCAAAAAACCGACTGGTTGTGCTACATAAACTTCTTCATCTAAGGGGCCATTCAAAAATGAAAATTTCACATCCATCAGATGCACCCGTTTTTCATGTTTCCTAAGCCAACAACCAACTTGATTATTCCGATCCTAGCAACTAGTGCAAAAACTTCATCAAAGTCGATTCCTTCTCTAGGAATAAATCCTTTGGCTACAAGTCTTGATTACTGCATGGTTACTTCTCCTTTTGCATTTATCTTCACTTTGTAAACCCACTTCACATCAATTGCCTTCTTACTTTGTGGCAATTCGACTAGTGACTAATGTTTATTTACTTCTATGGACTTCAGTTTCTCCATCATGTCTTGCATCCACTCCGACTTATTCAATGTTTGTGTTACATTTATTGGCTCAATATCTGCACAGAAAACATAGTGTACCAGCTCACCTTTATCATTTACCACATCATCTGATGTGATCACATATTCCTGCAACCTTCCAGGTATGTTTCATGTCCTTTGATGTTTTCTTGTGCCTGCTTGAACTTCATCTCCCCCTGGTCGAATTCCATTATCAGTTTCACTAGCTGGTTTATCACATAGAATTCTCACTGAATCCTTCTTGATATTTTCGTTCCAATCCCACTCCTTCAACTCATCTATGATCACATCTCTACTGATCACAACTTGCATGTTCAAGGGATCAAATAGTTTGTATCCATCAGTCGAGTGATATCCTATCAAGATCATCTGGTTCTATTTATCATCAAGTTTCCTTCTCAACTAATCAGGCACATGTCTATGTGTTATGGATCTAAACACTTTTAGATGAATTAAGTTAGGTTTGACACCAGACCAACACTCTTCTTTGTTGGACATTTGTTTGAGATGTATGTTTCAGTCGACACAACCTCACCCTATAACTCATTTGGTAAATGCTTGCCTTTTAACATACTTCTTACCATATTCATGATGGTCGTGTTTTTTCTTTCAGTAGTACCATTTTGTTGTGGAGTGTAGGATGGTAACACCTTATTGCACAATCCATTCTTTTTCACATAATGCATCAAGTTTTTAAAAATATATATTCTCCACCACCATTAGTCCTTAAAGTCTTGATCTTGTGGACACTTTGAATCTCCACCATAGCCTTGAACTAGGAAAATACCTCAATCGCATCATTTTTCTTCTTGATTAGGTATGTCCATAACTTTTTACTGAAATAATCTATGAACGTAACAAAGTACATGTTACCTCCAATTGAATATACTTGAAGAGGATTACATATATCGGAGTATATGATCTCAAGGGTTTTTTCCGACCTACTTCCTGCATCCTTGCTGAAGCTATTTTTGTGTTTCTTTACCTGAAAAAATTCTTCACATGATTCATTCGGAATGTCAATTTCTAGTAAACCAGAAACCATATTTCTTCTCTTCAGATTCCTGATGTTTTTCTTATCCTGACTTTTTTCTCAAGCCCACTACCCTACAGCCTCCCACTAAAACATTACTTTTTCCTAATTGAATTCTAGTGCTCTCATCAACTCTCCTTCATAATACATCATTCCTTCCTCTTCCCATAACTCTAATGTATCTTCTTTCTTATGACTTATTATTCCCTTTAATTCTGAACCTATGGACTCCACTTATGTCCCTAATTTTGAGTATCCTATTTCCGAGGCAATCTCACCTAGTCACTCCTCATTAAGCCCTGCAACACCTAATGTACCTTCTAGTTTATCTCCAAGTGTCTCCTTTGGTTCGTCTAGCTCTACATATCCCACATATGTTTATACTTGTCCCAAACATTCCTGTCAACTTGCATAACATGCAAACTAGGGCCAAGTCTTAATTTTCTCAACCCAGAATTAAACCAAGGTCGCTTCTTGCTCACTCTGAACCCAATTCGACCAAGCAAGCTCTTGCTGACTTGCAATGAAAGATATTTATGCAAGTTGGGTTAGATGCATTGCTTAAGAATAATACTTGGGCACTTGTTTCCCTGACTTCTCATAGAAATGTTATTGGTTGTAAATGGGTTTTTAAGGTTAAGGAAAACCATGATGGATTTGTAAATAGATACAAGGCTAGACTTGTTGACAAACTTCCATCAATGACATGGTTTTGATTTTAATGAAACTTTATCTCCTATTGTTAAACTCATCATAACCAGGGTTACTCTCATAATTTCCACCACTCACAACTAGTTTATCCAACAACTTGATGTTAATAATGCATTCTTTAATTGTTTTCTTGATGAAGAAGTTTATATGGAGCAACCTCAAGGATTTGTTAGCTCAGATCTTTCTCTTATGTGCAAGTTGAACAAAGCACTATATGGTCTTAAACATGCACCTAGGCAGTGGTTTGAGAGACTTCAATATGCCTTACATAAACTTTGCTTTAAGGCTAGCAAATGTGATCCTTACCTCTTCACTTCTTTCTCCAATGGACACATTATCTATTCACTTGTATACGTAGATGTTATTATAATGATCGGAAGTTCCAAGACTCTTCTGGCAGAATTATCACAAAACTTAATTCAACATTTTCTCTCAAACACCTTGGTGATCTTGACTACTTTCTTAGCATTGAGGTCAAGCATGCATCTAATGGACCCATTCTTTTGACATAAGCCAAATATCTCAGCTACCTCCTTTAAAAAACCAGCATCTTAACTCTTATTATGTGACCACTCTCATGCAGTCCACTTGCAAGCTCACTAAAACTAGTTCTGCAGCTCTGTTGGACCCTTACATGTATAGGCACGTGATAAGAGCATTGTAGTATGCCATTATAACAAGGCATGACATCACTTATGCATTCAACATTGTGTGTCAATTTATGGCACATCCTCTTAAAAAACACTAGATTATAGTAAAGAGAATCATTAGATACATAAAAGGTATCATTGAACATGACTTGCTTCTCTCCCCCTTTCTCCTATTGTGTCTCGTTCTCTTCAGTTCTTCTGTGATGTAGATTGGGCTTTTGACCCCAATGACAAAAGAAACACCTCACGTGCAACCATTTATTTTGGCTCTAAACTGATTTCTTGGTGGTTCAAAAAAGCAACTAGTTATTGTTAGATCTAACACTGAGTCTGAATATAGAAGCTTAACTCAGGTAAAATATGACCTATTTTGGATTCAAACTCTTCTTCAATAGCTCTACAACACCACCAAGGCTGCAGTTCTTTTCTATGATAATCAGTCTGCTGTCTTACTGGCACGCAACCCCATTATGCACTCTAGGACAAAGCATGTGGAGATTGACCTATTCTTTGTTAGGAATAAGGTCATGGAAAAGCTAAAGTTTCTATTTGTTGTAACTACCAAAATTAAGAAATGTCAGTTTGTATAGTTCTTTACCTCGGCTATAGTGGGTCATCCTAGTTTAGTCTATAAAAGGCAAACAATTAATAACCTGTAACTAACTTTCACAACAGAAATGAAAATCAATTACAACAGAAATGAAAATCAATTACAACAGAAATGAAAATCTCTACTCTACTTTCTAATAGGGCGCAAGTAAGGTTAAGTAGTAGAATTTAGAAAATTGTGAAATTTATGTTTTTGCAACTTTGATTTTATCCTCAATAAAAACTAACAAGGCTAAATTGTGAATATATATATATATATATATATATATATATATATATATATATATATATATATATATATATATATATATATATATATATATATATATATTTCACAATTTTCTAAATTCTACTACTTAGGCTAAATATATATATTTGGTTGATTTAGTCATTTAATTGTCTCAAATAAAGTAATGTAATAAAAAATATTTTTGTACTAACTAAATTGATATTTTCATATAATAAACCAAAAAAGCAAATCATCAAAGCAAATGTACAATTCCTCATCTAAACTTTTTTCTCCTTCAACAATAGGTCAAAAGTAACACATGGAAAAATAAAATTTTACATGTTCAATAAAACTGTAATGCTTCCGAAGATAAGAAATTTGGAAAAAAAGCCAAACTGAAAATACATAACTAAGATGTTCTATTGAAGTGGAAACTCCTTCTGCCTCCTTTTGCTTCACAGGTTGATTTCAGGAGGTGATTGTAGTTTCCCTCATCCTGCAGGGATAACCAAAACAGTTATTTACATCAGTCATTTAACTACTTGCTTCTTAACACACAGAATTTCTATCCTTTATGCCATATGTTGCTATTATGCCACATTTATTTTACAAACTTTGCTCAAAACACAGATTTTCTAGCATATGCATGTTCAATGAAAAGCTTTCAAAGAAGATATAAATTACAAAAACATCTGAGATAAGTTGCATTTATGCAGATCAACCCAGATTTTCTCATTACATAACAGAAATAGGCAGTCATTACTTAGGCTCCTGAGGGCATAGGTAACAAACAGCCCAAAATGTAAATGTTTTCTATTAGCCACAAATTACAGATACGAATTGGTGTGGATCATTGAAGACACATTTTACATTACATCTACATTGTCAAACGATGAGTGCACGTGAGAAACAGCCTCATTCCTACTCGCATTAAGCATGCTTGTAAATTGATCATGAATACATTTACACCAATTGCACATGCCAATAAGATTATGCTTTTTTTTTCTTTTCGTTCTTACAATGCCAGTAAAAGATTATTCTAGAAAGCTAGTGTATTGCATTGATCAGGAATTTTCCGTAATTTCAAAATAACAGAATTGGATTTTTATAAAAAAGAAATCACTTCTATCATTGACTTCTAGTGATGATTTAGCAGAATTCATCATGAAAAGCAATACCATTTAAACCAAGCAAAAGAAACATGACGAAATCACAACCAATGAAGTCATCAATCAATGTTAACTAAGAACAAGCTAAAACCATGCATTGTATGAAACCAGCAGGCTATCTTTTCCATTGATAATCATACAACAATTTCTCAAGTAACGATGTGTGGCAGATTAAAAACATCAAAAGCATATTTAAAACAAGTATTCGCTTCTATCATTAACTTATTCTGACTTTGTGATCCTTCAGAAAAACTCAACACTAAAACCAATACAATTTATAAAGAATCAAAAGAAACATTTTAAACCACAACCAATGAAGAGAAAATCACCAACCAATCATAACATGAAGCACAGACTCCGGAAACACGTCACTGAACACGTTGACACTAACAATAATTTGTAAAAATGAATAACTGAAACCAAAAGCATATTTAAAACAAGTATTCACTTCTCTCATTGACTGATTGTGAATTTGTGATCCTAAAACCTCAACACCAAAAGCATGCACTAACACTGACACCAACACACACCCTTTTTTCAGAAGTGTTGGCGCTACAGATCATACATAAAAGAGCAAGCTAAAACCATGCACCATAAAGCAGACATGCATGCTATCTTTTCCATTGTTAACCATCAGTAAATCCATTATGCAGGAAAATCATAAAACAACTAAACAGAGTACCCACTTCAAAACAAAACAAACAAACAAATTACTTCAGATAATACTGCCAACAAATTCAGCCGTACTTGATAACAATCATTCCATCAACATGTCATTCAACTTAAAGGAATTTAAAAATTAACAAAAAAATTAACAATTTTAAAATCACAGTTCCAAAATAAGCAGATGAAAAAAAAATCAATGAATATTTAATTATACCTAACCAGATCCAACGATGATGTTGTTAATTGGGATAAAGATAAGCTTGACGAAAAACCCAACGAATCCCATCACAACGAAACCAATCGCGGTACGAACAGCCACCTTAGAGAATTCTACAATTCAAAAAAAAATTCAAGATCTACAGCGTATAGATTCAAATCAAGCAGACGGAAAACGAAGAGATTTAGGGTTATACCTTTGCGATCGGGTTTGTGGCAACGCTTAACGAGCCTGACGCTGTCCTTAGCGAATTCTCTGAGTGGATCGAAGACGGAATCGATGGCGTCCATTTTCTCTGTTGCGCGTTTGGATGAAGATTTTCTATCAAGAGTTCGTGATTTGGTTGATTTATTGTTGACGAGAGATGAAAAAAGAAAATACGAAAAATAAAAATAAAATTGGATCGGGAAAAACACGTATAATAGCCCAATGGTATTTTGACAGGATGGAAAATTTTGTCATATTGACTTCTAAAATGTATTACAGCTGGTCTAGACCGGACGAACCGGAACCATAGCCGGTCTGCTCGTCTTTGAGATCAGATTTAATAATTTTCATATTATTTTAATTATTTATTATTTTTATTTGTAGATCTTTAATAATACTCACTCTGTATTAAAATGATTTTCGTTTAAAGTTTTTTCACAAATATAATAATATTGTCCTGAGATATTATATTTTGTAGTGTATAAAATAATAATTAAAAAATATAATTAAAAAATAAAAATGATATTTATTTTAAAACAAATTTTATTTACTAAAATAACAGTTATTTTAAATCAGAGGTAGTAATAACTATTATAAACTCTCATACCTAATTGTAAAGTTTAATCTAACAATATCAATTATTAATTATTGTTTTCTTTATAAAAGAATGGTTCAAAGAGAAAATAAAATTTTATCTTACACCCCTACCGTTATATTTATACCCCTACATTTTGTTAAAAATGTCAATTTTATCCTTGTTTGCTTTTAACTAATTTATCATTTCATTTTTAACCATTCAATTGAGACTTCTGAAAATTGCACCCTTCAGACTCGTACCGGAATACATTGAAAAAAACTTATGTGAAGATTTTTGGTGTGCAATTTGAAAACCGGAAGTCTTTCGTGAAAAGTTCCGGTGAATTGGAGAAAATCGGAACACTTACTAAATGTGTTCCGATATGTGAAATGTGAACCATAAGACTTGCAAAGTGAGTTCCGGTTTGCAGCGATGAAATGTGTGTTTCCGAAAGACTTGAAGGAGAGTGAAGTAAAAATCAAAATTTCAGAAATATATCTTATTTATATGAGGGCATTTTAATCAAAAAAATTATAATGTAGGGGTAGGGGATAATTGATGGTAGGGGTGTTCAAAACCAAACCAACCCAATAGAAAACCGCAAACCAAACCAAACCAAACCGAAACCGCAAAAAACCGCATTTGGTTCGGATTTGTTTGAGTCATTTTTTAATAAAACCGCACGGTTTGGTTTGGTTTGCGGTTTGTATTTTGCAAACCGAACTAAACCAAACCATACCGCATTATGTTACAACCCAAATTTTACTTATCCACATCCAACCAAAACATCAAACCTAGTATGCCTTAACCTTACAATTACAAACGATTTTCTCTTACTCACGCTTAGGGTTTCAATTTCAACCTTCTTAAATCTCTCATAGTAGTATCACACATTCTTCTCGTCTTCTTTTCCATGTAGGTTTCGCCTATTTTACTCTAATAAGTCATCTCTTATATTCTTTCTTTTTCATCTTTTATGTTACTATTTTCTCTTTTAATTATATTTTTATCGCACCTTTCTTCTCAATCTCGCATCTCTTATGTTCTTTTTTTCATCTTCTCTAATCTCTCATCTCATATGTTTTTTATGTTTTATTATAATGTCTTCGATATTATTTTATGCTACTATTTATATATGTTTTTTATTCCACTTTTGTCTAATCTAATTTTTTGTATATTGAATGAAACATTTTTGTCTAAATATGATGAGTTTTGATGTTATTTAGTCATGTATGAATGACTAAATACAAAGTTATATTGTTCTCTATAGGTGTATGTATGGCACAATAAAAATATTATAAAAAATCGAACCAACCCAAACCGCATTGGTTTGGTTTGGTTTGGTTTGGTTTTATTTCTAAAAGCCAACCGAACCAAACCAAACCGCATGCTTTTTTCTCTTGCGGTTCGGATGATTTTTATCGCCAAAACTGCCCAAACCACACCGCGAACACCCCTAATTGATGGGGTATGGGGTGAAATTTTCAAGAGAAAACAAACAAACTAAGAAATTTTAACTAGCCCGGGGACTATGACCCCATTTCTATCATCTATTAGGAAGGTCTTCAACTCATTTGTCGGTAGTGATGAAAGAATGATGAGCTCATTGTTTAAATTAAGATTGTAATTCGCTATCCAATTTGCATAAAAAAATGCCTTCACGTTAAGTATGGTTGAATTTGATGCGCCAAGTAAGACTGGAAAATTTTGATCATCAAAACTCTCTTGGGACACCATATCTATCAAGATTTTAGAATCACTCGTAACTACTAAATTTGTAAATTGCTCTAGTCAAACAAGCTCCAGACCATGTAACATCACTCACATTTCTGCAATGAGAGCATCACATACACTAATTTTATGAGCATAACCTTTCACCCAACTATCTAAAGAATCTCTAAATAATTCTACATAATCGGCCATGGATGTAGATATTTTATAAGAACCGTCACAATTGAGCTTAATCTAATTATTATCAGGATGCTGCCAGCGAACTTGTTTGATCTCTAAACTCGACAGCAAACCATTCTCTTGAATACGGTTTCCATTCTCGATCTCTCTCACCATATGAATGATTTTTTCCATCGGCTTGTTATAGCGCTGGAACCCCTCCTCAAAAATGTATATGTTTCTCAAATTTCAGAGGTACTAACAAAATGTCATAAAGATAGACTTTCAGTGCATTCCATGAAACTTCATAATATCTTCTATTTATCATCATGAAATGTGTAATAAAAATGCCTCATACTCATCGCTTTCAACTTTTTAAGGTCAAACTCCCACTCTCTATTCTCCCCTCTAATGGACATGACTTTATTCTTTTCTCTACGAACTATAGTCTTCGAGTGATAATATTTTGTGTTCCTATCCCCATATGTAATCCACTTTCCTCTGGACTTCTAGAACCAAAAACACTCTTCTTGATAAAAGGTTTGAGTCAATTATTCTTGAACATCATTCTTAAGCACCTCAAGGAAACTACTATGCTCATAATGTACATTGTTCTGAATACCATCCAGCCTTGCTATAATCTCTTTCTTACGCTTGAATATATTTCTGAAAATCATATTGTTCCACTCCTTAATAAGTGTAGTACCCTAATTTTGTATGGGAATTTTCATTCCACTAACATTTAAATTTAATTTAAACTCATTCATATTGTTTAAAAAAAAGTGTTGATCATATCTTTTCATGCTTCAATCCATCTGCGTTTTTGTATTTTTTTGTACTAGTTTAAAATAGTTTCTCATTTATTCATATTTTGTACTTTTTAGAACCATTTCATGTTTCATTACTAATTTAAAATGCTAGATTTATCATTCATATTTTTATTTTTACTTTTTAGTCATGCATCATTTGCATTTTATTCCTTTTCTTTTCTTTTTTCACATCATGCTAAAAAGTCAATATTTGTCCACACTTTACAAAATTACCAAAGGAATAAAATATCTCATTCATATAAATCACCATGCATCATCACATTAGGATGTGTTTGTGTGATGGATTAAAATTATAATCCCAGGAATATCATTCCTAGGAATATTATTGTCAGGAACTTTATTCCCATCAATGTGTTTGGAAAATTAATAAAGTTCCCAGGAATATTTTTAAGTTTTATTTTAATTAAATTTTAAAAATTAAAAATTAAAAAATAAATGTGTTAAAATAACTTGAGAGTGAGAATTTATGGTTGATTATTTTTTATTTCCATGGGAATATAACATTCTCATCCTTTTACATGGGAATAAAAATGAAAAAATTTATGAACAAAACATATTCCTAGGAATAAAAAGTACCCTGACATAAATTATCAAAACTTGAAACAAACAAGGGAATATGTGAATTCCAATGTCACATTCCCGAGAATAACATTTGTATCCACGAAACAAACACCCCCTTACATTTCTTTTTCACTAAGAGACAAAGTTTCAAAACCTACAAAAAAATCTCATATTTTATTCATATGAATATCATTACAACAAATACATAAACCATGTCGTTTACAATACATCATCACATTATTTTTTTTACCAAGTCAACATAAAAGTCAACAATTTGCACTAAAAGACAAAAAATACAAATTGCAAAATGTTCATTTCTCATTCATTATTACATCATCATCATATACATACATGTCATGCACAAACTTGCAGCAAAATGTTCATTTCTCATTCATTATTACATCATCATCATATACATACATGTCATGCACAAAGTTTTCTTACACATTCCATTAATAAGAAACTTTTTACACATCCCATTGGTCCTCACACGGTTTCACACAATTTTCACACTTAATCATATAATTTTCTCACTAATCCTAACAACCTCACACACTCACAATCCTAACCCTAATTCTAATCACTATAAGAAGGGGATGAAATTAGAGTGAGAAGGGGGAGCCACAACAACAAAATCCATACTAAAACCCTGCTAAATTTGTTTACCAACTAATTTTTTTTCCATAAAGAAGAAACTCTGAGCAATTCCCAGCAGAGCCATCCTCATCACGTTAACCAAACCATTGTCCCTTTTCCCTTCACTGCATCACCTTTGAGCTTCATTCAAGCACCATTGTCGTGCTTAGCTGCTCACCTCCATAGCCATGTCTAAACCAGGAACCTCCATCACCTCTAACGCACAAACATAAGAAGTACATAATATAACACCATAAATCCTAAAAGTTATATAAAAATAATTACTCGATAATTTAAGGTGTCACTTTGACAACCAACCAATGAAACTTTCGAAAACATTCAACAAAATACAGCGAAATTTGACATGATAACAACTTCAAATTGAACTTCTTAAATAAAGTATTAAACTTTAACATCATAATTCAATATCAACTCAAACTTAACAAAAACGTCTCATCCCCGATGTTACAAGACCAGAGCACTAAACCACTAAAATACAATAAAGCAATAAATAAACGAAGGTAAGCTCCAAGAAGCTATATTCCACCCACAACAACAAAAATCTACTCCTGATTATCTGCAATATGTCCATGGTGGACAACATAAAGCAAAAGGGGTAAGAATAAACTTCAATATAAAACAACATAAATAATGTGAGGGTAGATAAACGCATAACATATCACACATTCAATACACAAACCACACATTTATAATCTCAATTTTCCCCCATCATAATATATATATACATATGCATGCATGTGAATATGGTACAAATCAACGATGGTTCATCATACAAACCGGGTCCCAACATCTGAACCCCGAGCTCTCTCATCTGAGCTTCGAACAAGTCACTCATCCCCTCGGATGAACTAATTGAAGGAGAATAGCGATCCAAAATGCAACGGAAATTAAAAATTTCTCCTTTAGTGATCCTTACGAATGGGCATGATCAGTGATAGAATCATTACCTCTTATGGTGATTGAAACCTTTGATGCAGATCTAAGGAGTGATCACGAACGTTGAATGGTGACAACGCCTCTACTCAGTCCACACGAACAGATTCCTTCAATCTCAGTGCTAGCTCCTACGAATGAAGGCTTTGAGTGAGAGAGAGAGAGAGAGAAACAAAATTTTATATGCACAAATGCTTCTGCGCAAGGGTTTTATTTATAGAACCACTTATGTGGGCTGTAAGTTAAAAATCCCACTTAAGTGTATGTGGCCCATATCTTATGATATACCAAAATCACTTAAGCACATGGTACCTTACCATATTTCGTATTCTACTTAAGTGCACCGTACCTTACGATGTTCTACAATTCACTTAAGTGCACAGTACCTTACGATGTTCCTTATTTACTCTATCTCTCATTAATTCGTCCTTTTGTGTGTGACCTTGTAGGTTCTCGCGGCATTGGTAGTTATATTAAATCACGTATTTAACATAATAAACAGTGAGCGGTATCTAGTAACACATCACTGCTACCAAAGACACGGAAATTTCATGTGATTTGACAAATCCTTTTGTGATAATACTTATATGTACAATTATCATTTTCCCCTTATGTCTATATTGAACACAAGGCATAGACCGTGTCATCCTTGTCCAGTTCAATATTGGGCCCTTAGACATACACAGGATGGGCAAATTCCATCTAGGTCACTCATGTCCCTCAACATGCTTCGTGGAGTACCCATCAACTGTCTTTATGGTCATCCAATTATGGGCAATGTTTGATCAGCAATAAGGCACTCAACTCTACATCTAGGGTCCATAGTGGTTTCAGGTCGAAGGGTAGTACACACCACTATCACCATGATAATAACTTATGACACTTTGCATAACATTTTATATAGTATTCTCATAGAGGGTCAATCCAGTATAAATATTACTCTTAATATTCATACCTATGTTTAAGACTTGATAACTCCTTATCCATGATCTATGAGATGTGATCATCAGTCTATATACATAACAATCTTAATGCTTTAATGTTATCCCACTTTATAACAAAGCTCGACTACGGATACTTTAAGAATAATGTCCTTATGTTTAATGGGATCTCATGATTAAGTCACACTTGATACATTAAACGGACTAGCTATTTTAGGGACTTTATTAAACAAACATAATAAAGAAAAAGCCTTTTATTATTAATAAATAATTCGATACAAGTACCAAAAGTATTGGCCTCTAGGGCTTACACCAACAATCTCCCACTAGCACTAGAGCCAATCAGGCATACACCTAATGCCCATAGATCTAGTATGACCATCATGCTTCTGCTGCGCAAGAGGCTTTGTCAGTGGGTTAGCAATATTGTCAAGTGTAGGTACTTTACATATTTTCACATCTCCTCTATCTATTATCTCTCAAATGAGGTGATAATATCTAAGTATGTGTTTGGATCGTTGGTGAGATCTAGGCTCCTTAGCTTGTGTGATAACACCATTGTCATCACAATAGAGATCAATGGGATTCACAATGCTAAGAACTATGCCAAGTTCACTAATAAACTTTTTGATCTAAACAACTTCCTTTGCTTCACTTTAAGCAGCAATATACTCGGCCTCAGTTGTAGAATCAACAATTGTATCTTGCTTTGAACTTTTCCAACTCACAGCGCCACCGTTTAAGCAAAACACAATACCAAATTGCGATCTAAGTCATCCTTATCTGTCTGGAAGCTAGCATCGATGTATCCAATTGCAGTAAGCTCTTCCTGACCTCTATATATCAAGAATGAGTCCTTAGTCCTTCTCAAATACTTAAGGACATTCTTGAAAGCTACCTAATGAGCATCAACGGGATCAGATTAGTACCTACTCGTTGCACTTAAAGCATACGAGACATTTGGTCGAGTACATAACAAGGCATACATGATAAATCCTATTGCATATGCATATGGAATCTTATTCATGCGATCCCTTTCTTCCTTAGTTGAAGGGGATTGTGTTTTTGATAGACACATGCCATGTTGCATAGGTATGAATCCTTTCTTGGAATCATGCATATTAAAGCGTCTCAACACTTTGTCTATGTATGTACTCTGACTTAGGCCAAGCAGTTTTTATGATCTATCTCTATAGATCCTGATTCCTAATATATATCTTGCTTCACCTAGGTCCTTCATAGAAAAGCATTTCCCCAACCAAGACTTTACTTGTTACAGGGTAGAGACATCGTTTCCAATGAGTAATATGTCATCTACATATTATACCAGGAAGACGATCATGCTCCCACTAACCTTCTTGTAGACACAAGGCTCATCTTCATTCTTGATGAATCCATATTGTTTTACTGTTTCATCAAAATGAAGATTCAAGCTTCTAGAATCTTGCTTCAATCCATAGATTGATCTTTGTAACTTACATATCTTTTGGGCTTCTTCTGGTATGTCAAATCCTTCAGGCTGTGTCATGTACACATCCTCAAGAAGATTCCCATTAAGGAAAGCAGTTTTGACATCCATCTTCCATATTTCATAATCATGATATGCAGCGATAGCAAGTAAAATCCAAACAGATTTAAGCATTACAACTGGTGGAAAGGTTTCATCATAGTCAACCCCATGAATTTGTTTGTATCCTTTTGCAAATAGTCTTGCCTTATAGGTATGTACCTTACCATCCATGTCATTCTTCTTTTTGAAGACCCACTTGCATCCTATAGGGTTAACTTCTACAGGAGGCTCTACCAAGGTTCAAACCTGGTTTGTGTACATGGAATCCATTTCAGATTTCATGGCTTTTAGCCACTACTCAGACTCATGACCAGTTATGGCCTCTTGGTAGGTCATAGGCTCATCTTTACTCATGAGTAATACACCACCTTGATCAGTTATGAGATATCCATATTTCTCAGGTACGTGACGTATCCTGCTTGAAGCTTGCTTCAATCCATAGATTGATCTTTGTAACTTACATATCTTTTGGGCTTCTTCTGGTATGTCAAATCCTTCAGGCTGTGTCATGTACACATCCTTAAGAAGATTCCCATTAATGAAAGAAGTTTTGACATCCATCTGCCATATTTCATAATCATGATATGCAGCGATAACAAGTAAAATCCGAACAGATTTAAGCATTGCAACTGGTAGAAAGGTTTCATCATAGTCAACCCCATGAATTTGTTTATATCCTTTTGCAACCAGTATTGCCTTATAGGTATGTACCTTACCATCCATGTCATTCTTCTTTTTGAAGACCCACTTGCATCCTATAGGGTTAACTTTTATAGGAGGCTCTACCAAGGTCCAAACCTGGTTTGTGTACATGGAATCCATTTCAGATTTCATGGCTTCTAGCCACTTCTCAAACTCGGGACCAGCTACGACCTCTTAGTAGGTCATAGGATCATCTTGATCCATGAGTAATACATCACCTTGATCAGTTATGAGATATCCATATCTCTCAGGTAGGTGATGTATCCTGCTTGACATATGCTGGTCTTGTTCTACTTGAGCAGGTTGCTCTTCCACAACTACTTGTTTTTCCTGCTCTAATTCCTCCATAGATGTATCCGTGCTTTGTGATTCTTGAATTTCTTCAAGCTCTACTTTCCTCCCACTGATTCCTTTGGAATTAAAATCCTTTTTCTAGGAAAACTCCAGTTCGAGCGATAAACACTTTGCCCTCAGAAGGATTGTAGAAGTAATACCCTATTGTTTCTTTAGGATACCCCACAAATAAGCATTTGTCAGATTTGGGCTCAAGCTTAGTTGAAATTTGTCGTTTCACATAAACTTCGCAACCCCAAATCTTCATGTAATACATATGTGGTTTCTTACCACTCCATATCTCATATGGTGTCTTCTCAACCTTTTTGGATGGAACACGGTTAAGTGTGTAAGCTGTTGTCAATAGTGCATGTCCCCAAAAGGAGTTTGAAAGATCGGCGTGACTCATCATGGATCGGACCATGTCTAACAAAGTTCAATTTCTTCTCTCAGATACACCGTTCCATTGGGGTGTTCCAGGAGGAGTAAGTTGGAATAGAATCCCACACTCTTTCAGATGGTCATCAAACTCTAGGCTTAAATACTCACCACCTCGATCTGATCAAAGAGTTTTAATATTCTTACCTATTTGGTTTTGTACTTCATTCTTGAATTCCTTGAAATTTTCAAAGGACTCTGATTTGTGTTTCATTAAATACACATAACCATATCTACTGAAATCATCAGTAAATATGATGAAGTACTGAAAACCTCCTCTGGCTGGTACGTTCAATGGTCCACATACATCAGTATGTATGAGGGCTAAAGGATCATTAGCTCTTTCACCTTTTCCTGTGAATGGAGACTTTGTCATATTTCCAATGAAACAAGATCTGCATGTCTCATATGATTCATAATCAAAAGAGTCCAAGAGTCCATCTTTATGGAGTTTGGAAATGCGTTTCTCATTTATGTGGCCTAATCGACAACGCCAAAGGTAAGTTGGATTTAACTCATTAGGTTTCATCCTTTTAGTATTAATTTTATAAATAGGCATTTCAAGATCAAGGACATATAGTTCATTGTTCATTTGTGCAGTAACATAAAATATATCATTCAAATAAATGGAGCAACAATTGTTCTTTATTATAAATGAAAAACCAAACTTGTCCAAACAAGAAACGGAAATAATATTCCTGCTAATTGCAGGTACATAATAACAGTTCTCTAACTGAATTATTAAACCACTAGGTAAAGTCAATACATAAGTTCCTACGGCTAAAGCAACAACCTTTGCTCCATTGCCAACTCGTAAGTCAACTTCACCTTTTGCCAAATCTCTACTCCTTTTTAGCCCCTGCACATTGGTACAAATGTGAGAACCGCATCTAGTATCTAATACCTATGATGCGGAAGTAGATGAATTAATTTCAATAACAAAAATACCTGAAGTTGAAGTCTTTACTACATTCTTCTTATCTTCCAGGTACTTTGGGCAGTTTCTCTTCCAGTGTCCGGTCTTACCGCAATGGAAGCAGGTGTCTTCCTTTGCTATGCCTCCACTAGGCTTCAGAGCAGGAGCAGTGGGTTTGGGTTTGGCAACTTCCTTGCCTTTCCCTTTATCACCCTACTTGGTGTGTCTTTTGTTCTGTCTCTTTCCATTTCCGATCATCAGAATGGACTTCCCTTTTTACTTTAGATTTTGCTCAACAGTTCTTAACATGGCTAGCAGTTCAGGAAGAGATTTATCCATATCATTCATATTGAAATTAAGGAAAAATTGTCTGAATCTATCTGGCAACGATTGCAAGATCAAATCAGTCGCAAGTTCCTTTCTGAGGGGAAAACCCAACCTCTCAAGGTTCTCCACATACCTAATTATCTTGAGCACATGGGGACCTACATGGGCTCCCTCAGCTAACTTGACTTGAAAAAAGGCTTTTTAAACTTCAAACCTTTCATGCCTTTCCTACTCTTGATAAAGCATCTTCAGGTGTTCGATCATATTGAACGCTGCCATGTTGTCATGTTGCTTTTGCAACTCTGAGTTCATGGTAGCTAGCATGAGGGAAGCAGTTTCATTGGCATCATCGACATGCTTCTTATAAGTGTAAGACCCCAATTTTGACCCTAAGATCCCTCATGGCATCATAACATTGCATTTGCATCTTGCCTTAAGGATCATAGCATCTTGGCTCCTAACCTTTGGGTGGGAACATTTATGAGTTGGTTTGAGACCACCAAGCATGCTTGAATTGTATATTATTGCTTTTCTCACTTTGTTTACTAACCAAAAGCACAAAAATATGTCACTAACTTTACTTGTTTTGTAGCTTGAGCAATCATAAGATCCAAGGCTCATAGGAGATCCCATGCTCATTGATATGGCCAGGCGAAGATGAAAGCAAGCATGAAAATGGTTCACAAGACCCTCATCCATCATATATTCCTCCCAAGTATCTCAATTCATCATTTTGATCAAAGCAAACCAAAGGGCTTGAGGCTTGTTTCCCAAGGAAACCCTAATTCATCTGCTCATCAACTGTGCCTTGCTCATGAAGTAACCTCAACCCATGATCAAATACAATCAAGGGAAGTTCTTCCATTCATAATTTCATGCATATTTGAGCTTATTTGAGTGTCCTCAATCATCCATTCATCAATATTTGAGGCATGGACTTGAGAAGTTGATCAGTCAGTTCATCTGACTATTTTGAAGTACACTGAGACCTAACTCTTAATGTGTTTGTCAAATGGAGATGAACCCAAGATAAAAATGTTCTTAATAACCATATGAACAACTTTAATGTTCATCAAAAATTTATTTTAAGCTTGGAAGGTCATCATCCATTTCAAAACATTATAGGTCATTTTGACTGAAACCCTAATTTGTTTTGGGTCAACTTCCCAAGAACATAACTCATTCATTTTTCATGATTTTGAGGTGGGATAAAATGAATTGGAAGGTTTAAGATGTCTACTTAATTTTTTATGTTGAACAAATTTTCATAATCCTAAAAGAAATACATGTGATAATGCAAAACATTATAGGTCACTTTGGACCAAAGGCATTGAAATGTGAAAAAGTCCAACTTCAAGTGCCCATAACTTTCTCATCAAAAATCCAAATTATGCAAAATTTAAGTCCAAATTTATTTTCTTGAAAAGATCTACAATTTTGATGTTGAATGTTTTGTTATTTTGAGCTTTCATCATTGAAACAGAAGGGCTTGAAGTTGGCCTATTTTGGAAATTTTCACATACACATATTTTGCACCTTGCACTTTATGATCAATTTTCATCAATTTACCAATTCCAAATGAAGTTTTGTTCAACATAAAAATTGATCCTCATGTCAATAGCTTTCCAACCATTACCCATAAGGCCATGTTCTATTTTTGGAAGTGGCATTTTCGAAGAGGAGAACATTTTGGTGCATTTTTGGAAACTAGTTGAAAACTCATTGCATAGGCCAATTGCATCAATTCTGCACGTCCATTCCAACTTAAGGTGATATCAACATTCATTTGCAATAGGATTTGGGCCCTCCATGCGCCTGTAGAGGCCCATGCATGGAGGCCCTCTTCATTCATGCACATGAAACTTTCATGCTTGCCTTGGCCAATTGCTATAAATAAGTGTGCTAGGCTTCATAATTTGATAACCTGAAGGCGCCTGTTATGCTGCACAACTCCCTCCATAGCCATACCTAAAGGAATTCTCACTTTCTTTTCAAAATTTCATATCTGAATTTCAACTTCATTGGTTGATTTTCAGACTCATAATTCCTTGAGCTTGCTTCATCTTCATCTCTAGATCACACTGCAAGCAATAGCTAAGAGGATTTGTGCTTCCTAGATCCACATTTCAGAGGTGGATATTCAAACTTCTCTTCTTCGAAACACCTTGATTATTGTCTGTTTCTTGCATTTATTGGTTTGGCTGAAGTCCTCTCATCAGAGGCAATTGAACTGTACCTTTAATTTTGGAATTCCATTAAGTTCAAGATGAACACCATCATTTTCAACCTCTGATTTCTCTTCCCATGGGGATCTAGAGTAAAAATAAATGGTACAGGGGTGATGTACATCACCCCAGCTTTTCATTGTTGTATAGATCGCCTCATTTGGTTAGAACTTTTTCTCTGCAACTCTCGCCGGAATCTCTGGTCTCGCCAGAGAAGACGGCGGTGTACACCATCGTCCGTTTGCTAGAATGAACCATAGCCTTTGGATCTGGTCTCCAGATCTAATCTGGTCTCTCCATTCTTATGACTTTTTTAATGGCTGTGTGTATCTCATTGACCTTGGTGTTTGGTGGACGCGCGCATGTGGACTGTCTGATGTGTCAGCTCAATTAATGAGCCTGGATCCAACATACCACGTTTTTTCCTATTTTCTATTTCTGATTAGTTTCTATTTTATTTCTTTTATTTCATTTTTATTTCAAAAAATCATATCTCATTCATTTTAATTCCAAAAAATGTGAGACCAGTTGCATTATTTCTCTTTTAATTCCTAGTTTCTAAAAATGATTTTTAATATTTTTTTATTTTATCATTTGATATTTTTTATGAATTTTCTCTTTTTTGGTTATTTTTAATTCATTTTAAATGGTTTTTGATATTCAAAAAATACAAAAATATTTTTTCAACCTCTTTGAATGATGATAGATCTATGAAAAATATTCTCATCAATTTATTAATTGATTTGAGATTTATTTAAGATTTTAATTCAATTAGGTTATTTTTTATGCATTTTTAATTGATTAAAAATAGTTTTTGGTTTCTAAAAATGTTGAAATTTTTTGTCAAACTTTGTTTGACCTTGTTGAACTTAGGATGATCCATTTGGACTTTTCAAAATCGATTTGAAATGGATTTGAAGCTTGACCTTTAATTGTTTATTTTAATTCAAGTATTATTTTAATTTTGAAAAATACCAAAAATATTTTATTTGTTTCTTGACTTCTAAGTTTCATTTTGCTTCTGTTTACTAATGTTTGACCTTGATTCCATCTATCTTTGGTCAATGTATGTTGATTACTTCATTTGAATTTCCATTAATGTTCATTCTTATTCATCTCCTTCTTCATCTTTTTCTTTTTTGATCAATGAGTTAAAGATTGGTGGTTAGCCTTGATGTATGGGACGTTTAACCTTCCTTGATTCAAATCTAATTCATCTTGATCATAGATCAAGTGAATGGCTTTGCATTAAGGATAGGTTGCTTCCTAATCAAGCAAAGAACCTAAACCAATACAAGATCATTTCTCATCTTCTTTGGGCATGGAAAGTTGTAGGAGCTTGATTCAATAATCAAGATCTCTAACTTGTGTTGTTTCCTATATTTTATTGACCGGCCTCAGATAGGTGTAACTACTACATTAGTCCACTTACGATTGTTTAACATAGCGCTAAATTGCCTTATGGCACACTAGCACTAACAATTCACCATTAACATTTAATTCTTGCACTTTACATTTATGCAATTTAATATTCTTGTACATATTAATCATTTGCTTTTGCCCTTTGCTCATTTGAGCACATGTTTATGTTAGTGCAATTTGCCTTTTGCTCACTTGAGCACATAATTGTGTATATACTATTGTGCTTGTGTTTTGTTTTGATTGTTGTGAACCAAATGAAAATGGAAAAAAGGACTTAGACTTTAGGACATTCCCTATGCAAAAATGGAGTAAAAAGGCCTTAATGTTGAAGATGAATTGGAAGGACCCAATCTCTAAACTCACTCTTGTCCATTCCTTGTTGACATTATAGAACTTTTTGATGTGTGTGTTCTTGTGCTAGGGATTCTCATTTGAGCCAAATTGAAGAACCATTGTCATGTGCATCTAAAGTGAGAGATACAAGAGCCATTGGAAGATCCCTAAATGTTTGCTTGGTTGATTGGTTGCTTGAGTATACACTTATTTGCTTGCTTATTCCAAAGGATGGGAGCTACTTGGATCATCAATATGATATCAAGAAGGGAACTCCATTTGTGGTCTTATTTCTTTTCCTTCATCTTTGTATGTTTAAGACTTAGCCATTCTTCTTCTTTCCTCCACTCTAACCCAAGCCAAAACTTTTGTGCAAACATTAACATTTGTTTTCAAACATTAGAAACCTAAGCATTATGCTTTTGATTTTCAAACTTTCTTTTCATAACACTTATTGTGAATTGAATATTTAAGTCAACTTTGACCATATTTTGTAAATACTTTTCATTGGTAAATATAACTCATTCAAATGTTTTGTGGTTTAAATGGCCACTTTCTTATAAATTTTTTTCATAACCATTAGTATTTAGGTTTGAGTTATTCTTGAGGTTGATATAATACTCACCTATATCCTTAGTGATGGACAATGAGTCTTCCATGCTTATTATAGGGTTAACCCCTCACTAGCATGTTGAAGCTATCCTCACATGGTGGATTCGTGGTTTTAAGTTGAGTTTTCTCCCTTGGATAACAAAAGACCTTAAGGCTTTTGGACCAATCAATTCACCAACTTGTTTTGAGATTTTTACCCTGAACTACGAGGTTTTGATCCTAATCTTTTTAAGATGGTACGTAGGCAGTGGGTTTATCCATTCAAACACAAAATTATAAATAATTTGTACATTCTTCTCTCATCCCCCCAATCATCTTTGCACAAATAATCTTCACAAATACCAACCCACCTTACAACAAATTATGAAAAGGGCTCCCTAGGAGTACCTAGGATGTTTTGGATGCTTAAAACCTTCCCATTGCATAACCAACCCCCTTACCCCGATCTCTGACATTTTTATTAGTTTTTGATTCGATAAAACTTCTCGGTTTTTGTTCGCTTTCTAACCTTTCCTTTGGATAAATAGAAGTGCGGTGGCGACTCGATTTGTATGATTTACTTTTGATTTAGTCAATAAATCTAAAGGTAACGAATATCCCGCTACAATAAGCATCTCTTTCTGCCTTAGGTGAAGAACTAAGAGGTTCCTCATCAGGAACAAGTTTCTCCAAGACATACAACTTTCTATCATGTTTGAGGACAATCCTCAGATTTCGGTGCCAATCCAAAAAAATTGTCCCAGACAATTTTTCCTTATCATGGATTGATAGTAAAATGTTGTTAGAGTTGTTTGTTGTCATGGTAATCTACATGAAAATAACTAAAATATAAGTATCAATAACATATTTAATTAGGCCTTTAATTAAATACGCTCCCACTATTTTACTCAAAACAAATGACCTCCACACTATTTGATTCGGAAAATCCCGTTGGAATATTTTCTAGTGGGTCGAGATCCACATTTCACTTTGTTTTAAGTCCACGTAGGCGGATTACACGAAACTAGGTTATTTAGGTAGGAACACCTTCCAATTGTATCTAATACAACTCTCAAATATTTTAGTTGGGTGAATAACTCCTTATTCCAATCCATCACATGGATCATTTTTAACTCTTACTTCTAAACATATATAATCTTATTATAATTTGTTTAGTTAAGTTTGACCCATTGTTTTAGCAATTGGATATTACAATTATCCCATCGCACCTTACTAATATAGAATATGCACCTCGCGTAGGTGAAACCTACATTATTCGATACTAGTCTTGATGAGTGCTAAAAACTTGGAAAACATAAACTTAATATTTAATTTGAGGGAATTTGCAATTATTCTGATCTCACTGGCTTATTTATCATATAAATCGCCTCTCACATGTATCAATATACATTCATATGCATCAACATACATACAAAATGAAATAGTTATGGCCCCTAGCGCAATTGTTCTCCCAAGCCAATGAGAGAACCTAAGCTAATCTAATAACGATCTAAGCTTCTCCAAGCAAGATTTTCAAGGTTGTCCTCCTTTGATATTGTATTCTTCTCTTTCTTAATAACATTACATTACATAAAAGAAACTCGTTTTACATGCGGGGGAGTGAGATGAGAAAAGAAGTTATATTAAGAGATTAAAAGAAAGGCACGACACACATGTCGTATTTTAAAATCCCAAAATAAAATAAAGGAAAACTAAGGCCATAACCGATCACCACAAGACAATAATAATAAACACATTATTATTATTAATTTAAATTCTGTTAATTAAATAAACCAAATTGAATTTCGGTTAACGATCTTACTACGCAAAGTTAGTCGGGGGTTCCGCTGCCCGGTCAGCGGGGTTGTAGGGGCAGCGCCCCGACACAAAATTTTATTGAACAATTCATTTGAAATCAACGTCTTTTTTCGCATCAACAATTTCATACCGACAAACACACCTCGATTGTTAACTCAGTATGATTGATCAACACGTTATTGCTTCACCATACTAATGTCAGATCAAGAAGCAAATGACCATTGATCACTCAAAGGAAAATAACCATTAAGTGTTTGAATGAACGTAACAGAAACAATATATCATATATACCAAATTTTGCATCAGAATTACTTATATCATATATATAACTTGATCGATCTTAATTGTGTAACCTATGGACGATCGATGTATCGATGCTTCACCATACTAACATCGGATTCTAAAGCATAGTCAACATCAATCATCCAAATCATACACGCATGATGCCAAATTTAATTACTCGTTTATTCTTTGATTCATTATGTATTTTAATCGTATTAATACAAAAAATACAGAAAATAAACAGCTATCAGATGCATGGTTTTGTAAGTGGCTCTGATACAACTGAAGGAGAATAGAGATCCAAAATGTAGCGAAAATTAAAAATTTCTCCTTTAGTGATCCTTACGAATGGGCATGATCAGTGATAGAATCGTTACCTCTTGTGGCGATTGAAACCTTTGATGCAGATCTAAGGAGTGATCATGAATGTTGAATGGTGACAATGCCTCTACTCAATCCACACGAACAGATTCCTTCAATGTCAATGCTAGCTGCTACGAATGAAGGCTTTGAGTGAGAGAGAGAGAGAGAAACGAAATTTCATATGCACAAATGCTTCTGCACAAGGGTTCTATTTATAAAACCGCTTGTGTGGGATGTAAGCTAAAAAGCCCACTTAAGTGTATGTGGCTCATATCTTATGGCATACCAAAATCACTTAAGCACGTGGTACCTTACCATATTTCATATTCTACTTAAGTGCATTGTACCTTACGATGTTCTACAATTCACTTAGGTGCACCGTACCTTACGGTGTTCCTTATTTACTCTATCTCTCATCAATCCATCCTTTTGTGTGTGGCCCTATAGGTTCTCGTGACATTGGTAATTATATTTTATCACGTATTTAACATAATAAACAGTGAGCGGTATCTAGCAACACATCACTACTACCAAAGACACGAAAATGTCACGTGATCTGACAAATCCTTTTGTGATAATACTTATGTGTACAATTATCCTTTTGCCCTTATGTCTATATTGAACACAAGGCATAGACCGTGTCATCCTTGTCCAATTCAATATTGGGCCCTTAGACGTTTATCCTGTTACGTAGGATGGGCAAATTTCATCTAGATCACTCATGTCCCTTAGCATGCTTCATGGAGTACCCATCAATTGTCTTTATGGTCATCCAGTTACGGACAATGTTTGATCATCAATAAAGCAATCGACTCTACATCTAGGGTCCATACAATGTTTGATCACCACTATCACCATGAGAATAACTTATGACACTTTGCAAAATATTCTATATAGTATTCTCATAGCAGGTCAATCAAGTATAAATATTACTCTTAATATTCATACCTATGTTTAAGACTTGATAACTCCTTATCCATGATCCATGAGATGTGATCATCAGTCTATATACATAAGAATCTTAATGCTTTAATGTTATCCCACTTTACAACAAAGCTCGACTACAGATACTTTAAGAATAGTGTCCTTATGTTTAACGGGATCTCATGATTAAGTCACACTTGATACATTAAATGGACTAGCTATTCTAGAGACTTTATTAAATAAACATAATAAAGAAAAAGCCTTTTATTATTAATAAATAATTCAATACAAGTACCAAAAGTATTAACCTCTAGGGCTTACACCAACACTAATGACTCGCCTCTTTCACAACAACAATAACATATGTTGTATGGAATACAATAATGCAACTACAACAACATAACAATGATTACAGCCCCACATCTAACTGTAAAAAATCACGCATTTAAACGCATCAACAATAATTCTCACTCTGAACTACACGTCTCAACAATCATAAACAAGAACTTACAACAATTCACATAATTATACTTGCGCTTTACAACATATATTCATATATAATAAAAAACATACACATAACACTAAATCCCTTCATGCATAACCATTATCAATTCAATAACATGCATCAATTCACGTCAAGTAGAAACGCACAATCTCAAATGTGACAATATCGGATGATTGTAAGAGCAATACACTATCACCAAAACAACTCAATTATGTGTTGTCACCCTCATTGGGTGACCTACAACTCGTTGGGAGAGCCCTCACTAGGCGAGCTCTTCCCTCACTGGGTGTATATCCCAGAACCCCTTACTCTGCATATCTCATTGGGCGAGACATGACTCCTTGGGCGAGCTCTCGTTGGGCGAAGTTTGTCCTTGCTGCGAGAAGTTCATCCTCGATGGGAGAGATCACTCAGACCAGAACCTAGAAAACACGATTTTCCACCATTGAAGTCTTATGAAAGCTCTGATTTTGCACCCATAACACTCAAATCGACTAGAAACGAATCATCTCCAATTATAACACATAGACATGTTAATTTCACACATATTTACAATTGATTTCACCAATTTATCATGAATTAAGGTTATACTCTTAAAAACTCAAACACATCAATTAGCAACAACAATTTTCAAATTTCATATGCTTTCATCATGCATGAATTTGACATAATACAGTACACAAATTTCACATAACAACATTAATCAAAATAGAGTATACATGTAGACATAACCAATAATTCACACACAATCAACAATGATAAACTATGAGAAAACCTAGAGGAGGGAGAAAATCCCTCTCTACCCTTCATAAATTACACCAATATATGAAGTAGCTTCCCCCTTTACCTGATTATCCAACAATCTTTAAGCTTTAGCTATGGTGATTTCGTCCCAGACCCTTGTTCTCAGTTTCTCTCACCTTTCTTCTTTCCTCTTGTCCCAAAATAATGCGTACTGACCAATCTTATGTCTTCTAATCCCTTTTCATTAAAAAAATCTAATTTAATTTTCTAATAATTATACATTGGCCTCAACTTATTATAATTCTCACCACTTATCTTATTTTCCTCATAGTTTCTATTTTCTACCAAAAATATTTATTTTCTATTTAATTTTTATATTATTTAATTATCTAATTATTTAATTAAATAACTAAACACTTTTCTACCAATTCCAACATAGCATAAACATGCAAAAACACCAAATCATCAATCCAATGTATAAAATATTAATTCAAATAAATAAATAAAGCATAAATTCAATTAAATAAATGATTAAAAGAAAATGAGGTGTTATAATCTCCCCCACTTATAGAATTTTTGCCCTTGAAAATTACATGAACTAAACAATATCGTACCTCAAAAAAAGAGTATGACCTCGCGAAGTACAATCGCATGCTCACTGAAGGACTGACAGAGTCGACATCGAACTTTATTTATTCCTAAAAAAGGGAAATGGAAAATTTCGATAAAACTCTAAAAGAATGACTAAGATTATGATCGTCGCAACCAAATCAGGGTTCGGGACTCGATTACGCATGGGAAATATATTAGCACCCCTCACGTCTGTTGTACTTAACGAGATCTATTTAGTTAGTTATGTGCGTTAGTGTTAGCTTTCGAATATTTTCTTCTCTAGATATTAAAAGAAAATAAGAATATGGATACAAGGTTTTTTTATTAGGGTGTCTGACGAGACTTTGAATCTCGCTCCTACGTATCTTTGGGGTGCAATGGAGAACTCAAGGCTACGTAATTCTTGGTAGAAAATGTTTATTTGTTTGTTGACTTTAGCGAAATCTATTTTGTCTCCATCGATAGAAAAACATTGCTTGCTACCCAAAACAAGTGGAGAAGGGAACGTTTGCATATGACCGAATGGATAAACATATCAATATTCGAGGGAAAACATTACTAACTTACTCACACATATAAGTGGACGAAGTGTTGTCTTGCATCGTCTCGAGACAAAATATATTTCTTTTGTTAAAAAGGTTTGAAAGATTGCACGGTGGCGAGAAAATAACTTGATGTGTTGTAAGTCTTTTGGGTGATGGCGAGAGCTTGGATGGGTGAGATATCCATCTCGTATCCTAGCCTCTAGAGCTCGTGGTATCCACCACGTGCATTTTCCATCTTATTTACAAAAGAGTTTGATATTTTTAGATGTTTTTAGGTTTTGATTGATAAAATGTTTGCGAATCCGCATTGAAAGTTTTTTATGGGATGATGAGAACTCGGATGAGCGAGATATCTATCTCGTATCCTAGCCTCTAGGACTCGTGGTATCTATCATGTTACTTTTTCATCCTTATTGGAAAAGTGTTTAGTAAGGATTAAGTGTTTTTTATTTTCATTGAGAAAATGACTTGATGTTGGATCAAGCATTTGATTAACGTTTGCGAAATGATTGAGAAAATGGTTTGAGGGTTTAAAAATGATTGAAGGTGAAATGTTTGGGAAGTTGGGATTGTGGAAATGGTTTTGATTTGAGAAAATTACTAGACGTTGGATCAAGCATTTGCTTTTTTATTTTATTTTTAAAAGTGATTGATTTTAATCTTGAGTTAGAAGTTAACTAACATAACAAAGAAATCAAAAGGAAAGTGAAAAAATTAGGCAAACAATACAACCGGGGGAAGGGGGTACGTTTTTCCAAATGGGCATTGCAATAAAGATAATAAATAGGAATAAAGTCAACACAAAGACGCGAATCAAAGTCGTGTATGCCAAGACGTGCAAAGGCTACCACAAAAAGTCAAATCCGACCTAAACATAATGATGTTGGATCATTTAATCTTAACACAAATCGAATGGTACATTGCTAATGCGTAAGCGGTCACCGCAAGTTGAATTGAGAAGCATACAATATGATAAAAATTAAATGAAAGCACAAGTTTCCAATCGAAATGCGTGTGAGTAGAGTTTGCACCTAAGAGAGAGAGAGAAGGGGGGGGGGGTGAATAAGGTGCGTTGAAATTTTCTCGGTTTTAGCCTTTGTTCTAGTTAATTTATTTCGGTTACTTGATAAGTGATGAAATTTGTAAAATGCAGTAAGTAAAGAACACAGTGAAATATCCTGGTTCCTCTCACAATCCGAGAGTACTCTAGTCCCCTTTCAACATGAAAGAGATTTTATCATTGTTAGATCTTTAGACAAGACACCCTAGTTTCTCTATACAAGACTCTAACTTAATCTACCAAGAACAATCCTCTTGGATTTTTCACTAAGTTTATAAAGAGAGCAATCCTCCCTTAAACACTCTCTTGCTTCCAACAATTATGGACAACAAGGTATTTAAATCAAGAGCGAAAACTATTTAAGTAAAATAAAGTTGATGAATATGTATCAACCACTAAGATTGATCTTCTCTTTCAAGCAAGCAATTTGCAATGATGTATAAGTACTCAAGTGTTTATGAATGTATGGAGAGAATTTTCTAGATTGATATGAAAACAATATGCAGAAAATTTTCAATGAAAGTTAAAATTTCATAACACTTGTTTTGAAAAAGAGATGGAAAGATGAAGTTAAATTGCTATGAAAGAGGTGAAACTTGAATTCTAAAAATATAAAGTTTATATAGTGTTAAAACACCTTTCTAAATGCATGCAATTGTATGTAGGGATGCCATGAAAAGTTACAATTGAAAACAACATGTTTGCTGCAATTACAAACTGAATCAATGTCACTACTTTAGTGGTAATCGGTTACCTTAAAGGAAGTAACCGGTTACGCTAAAGCGTTACCACTGGAATTCGAAATTTTGCCAAAGTAAACGGTTACATGAAACTTGGTAACCGGTTACCTTAAATAAAAATTGCCTTAACCGGTTACCTTAAATAACGATTCTTGAAACAAATATTTGAAAAAAAAAATGTTTTTCAAAATAAATTTTTGTTTTCTTTTGATTTGTGAATGCAAAAAAGAACGTCCACAGCTAAATCCCCAAGCGGGGAGTAAGATGTGAGTGTTGGATGTTGGAACTCAATGTTCCCCAGCAAAGTGCTAAGCCTGGATTTTCTATCAAGTTTTAAAATAAACAATCAAGCTTTTTCAGTGATCTTCATTATCCCCGGTGGAAGCTACAAATTTTGATGATGACCTCGGAAGAATCATTTTAAAGATTTTCCTGACCAATCTACATCCGTCCTTGGTAGAGTCTAAATATTTTTTTTTAATTTCCTAAGTGAAGTCTTCTTCTCCAGAGAAATTGGAACCCTGCAGCAAGATCTTTTTTCCATCAAAGGTTCATATTTCATCCCCAAACGAAGCATCTTCCTCTCCCCATAGAGAATTGAACCTCGTGATGAGAATTTTCTCCTTTGATGCCTTTAACTTATCTCCAGTGATGTTTTCTACCTTAATGAGACTAGCCAAGCTCATATTGAGCTATGAAATATATTATGTCCTCATCGTGTCTGTTTTGTCTGTTTTTGTCAGCATAAACATAACGTGCGTACATGCATATACACATACATGCATATATATATCATAAATAACCAAATTCACATCAATTTTACATTCCTTGATGACATTTACCTCAATTTCTTTGACTATGTTCATCCTTGGGTGTTATCTTTCCTTCCCCATAGGAGTCGTCAACGTTAAGCAGAGAGTTTATATCCTTTCCAATTCCCCATTGAGTTTATTCCTCGTGGAAGATGGTTGCTTTAGTTGTCCTTTTCAATCTTTGGATATGATAAAATCCCAATCGAGCTTCATTCCCCATTGGTAAAGTATTGCTTTATTGTTTTCTCTCCAATTGTTCCTAGAGTGAGCCAAATATTTGGAAATTAATGATGGATCTCTCTAGGCTATTAAACCTAGATCGAGAGTGCATTTATTTTGCACTGTCTCCCTAGGAGAAGCATATTCGTTATCGTAGGTGAAGAGATATACTTTCCCCCAGTATGGACACAAGTGGTTATCTCTTTTGAGAAACTTGTCTATCTCAAAGGAATTATCAACATAAAAGTTTTCTTCCATCAGATGGTTTTCTCTCCAGAGAAGTTTGATGAAGACTTCCAACAGGTAGCTGTCTCTTTATTTGAGAAGCCTGTTTCATGATCTTTGATCCCTAGTAAGTAGTTGTCTTTTCCCTAGAAGCTTATTCTATTTCTGGACACCCATTTTGGATAACAGATGATAGTCTCTTTTTGAGAAGTTTGTTTATCCCCAATGAAGTTATCAACATATCAAACGTTCTTTTCAACAAATGGCCATCTCCCAAGAAAATTTCGTTAGAGAAGTTTATTGAAGACTACTACAAGCACCTTTCTTTTATCACATGACTTTATATCCCTAGTGAGGTGTTCTGTTACAAGAACTTATATCACCAGTGAGGTGTTAATCACAACCAATGGTACTTTCCCCAGTCAATCATGATGGAAGTCTATTGAAGATCCTTACTATGATTTTCTCTTTATTTGAGAATTTCAGTTTTTAATAAAGATTAAGTGACACGCATCCTTTGAAGATCCCCGGTGAAGTTAATTCTCTTTCCCCAACAACTGGTCACCTTTTTAGGAGCTTGTTCATTGATCCTTTCCGAGAGAAAGACTTGGTTAAAGAAGAAAGTACGACGAAGAAAGAATTGTCTCTTAGCAGGCTCTAGATACCATGTTGAATTAGAAGACTAAGAGACATTTGAATAAACCGTGTGTCTTGAAAAGCACTACGGAGACTTTATTTTATATAGAGAGATTATAACTAATTACATGATATAGTCGATGTGGGAGTATTCGATATACAAATATTCTTAATATTATATTTACAAATATCAACAATTGGCTTATGACCCGAATTATGGATAGGTTTATTTTGCCTTTTCTAAGTGAAATACTTAAGTAAAGAAGAAGTTGAGTCATGTTTTGATCATGTAAGCTTATTTGGACTCGTTATTTGAACAAGCGGTCATCTCTACCTTTGAGAAACCTGTTGCGAAAGCGATAACTCGTTATTTGAACAGGTGGTCATCTCTACTTTTGAGAAACCTGTTACAAAGCCTATCTCATTATTTGAATAGGCGATCATCTCTACCTTTAAGAAACCTGTTGCGAAGATATTTCCTCAATGAAGCGTACTTTTATTTGGACTCGTTATTTGAATAGACGATCATCTCTACGTTTGAGAAACCCGTTGCGGAACCATTTCCCCATTGAAGTTTATTATGGATTCGTTATTTGAACATGAGGTCATCTCTACCTTTGAGAAACCTATTGCGATCCAATATATTTCGATAAAACTCTAAAAGAATGACTAAGATTATGATCGTCGCAACCAAATCAGGGTTCGGGACTCGATTACGCATGGGAAATATATTAGCACCCCTCACGTCTGTTGTACTTAACGAGATCTATTTAGTTAGTTATGTGCGTTAGTGTTAGCTTTCGAATATTTTCTTCTCTAGATATTAAAAGAAAATAAGAATATGGATAAAAGGTTTTTTTTATTAGGGTGTCTGACGAGACTTTGAATCTCGCTCCTACGTATCTTTGGGGTGCAATGGAGAACTCAAGGCTACGTAATTCTTGGTAGAAAATGTTTATTTGTTTGTTGACTTTAGCGAAATCTATTTTGTCTCCATCGATAGAAAAACATTGCTTGCTACCCAAAACAAGTGGAGAAGGGAACGTTTGCACATGACCGAATGGATAAACATATCAATATTCGAGGGAAAACATTACTAACTTACTCACACATATAAGTGGACGAAGTGTTGTCTTGCATCGTCTCGAGACAAAATATATTTCTTTTGTTAAAAAGGTTTGAAAGATTGCACGGTGGCGAGAAAATAACTTGATGTGTTGTAAGTCTTTTGGGTGATGGCGAGAGCTTGGATGGGTGAGATATCCATCTCGTATCCTAGCCTCTAGAGCTCGTGGTATCCACCACGTGCATTTTCCATCTTATTTGCAAAAGAGTTTGATATTTTTAGATGTTTTTAGGTTTTGATTGATAAAATGTTTGCGAATCCGCATTGAAAGTTTTTTATGGGATGATGAGAACCCGGATGAGCGAGATATCTATCTCGTATCCTAGCCTCTAGGACTCGTGGTATCTATCATGTTACTTTTTCATCCTTATTGGAAAAGTGTTTAGTAAGGATTAAGTGTTTTTTATTTTCATTGAGAAAATGACTTGATGTTGGATCAAGCATTTGATTAACGTTTGCGAAATGATTGAGAAAATGGTTTGAGGGTTTAAAAATGATTGAAGGTGAAATGTTTGGGAAGTTGGGATTGTGGAAATGGTTTTGATTTGAGAAAATTACTAGACGTTGGATCAAGCATTTGCTTTTTTATTTTATTTTTAAAAGTGATTGATTTTAATCTTGAGTTAGAAGTTAACTAACATAACAAAGAAATCAAAAGGAAAGTGAAAAAATTAGGCAAACAATACAACCGGGGGAAGGGGGTACGTTTTTCCAAATGGGCATTGCAATAAAGATAATAAATAGGAATAAAGTCAACACAAAGACGCGAATCAAAGTCGTGTATGCCAAGACGTGCAAAGGCTACCACAAAAAGTCAAATCCGACCTAAACATAATGATGTTGGATCATTTAATCTTAACACAAATCGAATGGTACATTGCTAATGCGTAAGCGGTCACCGCAAGTTGAATTGAGAAGCATACAATATGATAAAAATTAAATGAAAGCACAAGTTTCCAATCGAAATGCGTGTGAGTAGAGTTTGCACCTAAGAGAGAGAGAGAAGGGGGGGGGGGGTGAATAAGGTGCGTTGAAATTTTCTCGGTTTTAGCCTTTGTTCTAGTTAATTTATTTCGGTTACTTGATAAGTGATGAAATTTGTAAAATGCAGTAAGTAAAGAACACAGTGAAATATCCTGGTTCCTCTCACAATCCGAGAGTACTCTAGTCCCCTTTCAACATGAAAGAGATTTTATCATTGTTAGATCTTTAGACAAGACACCCTAGTTTCTCTATACAAGACTCTAACTTAATCTACCAAGAACAATCCTCTTGGATTTTTCACTAAGTTTATAAAGAGAGCAATCCTCCCTTAAACACTCTCTTGCTTCCAACAATTATGGACAACAAGGTATTTAAATCAAGAGCGAAAACTATTTAAGTAAAATAAAGTTGATGAATATGTATCAACCACTAAGATTGATCTTCTCTTTCAAGCAAGCAATTTGCAATGATGTATAAGTACTCAAGTGTTTATGAATGTATGGAGAGAATTTTCTAGATTGATATGAAAACAATATGCAGAAAATTTTCAATGAAAGTTAAAATTTCATAACACTTGTTTTGAAAAAGAGATGGAAAGATGAAGTTAAATTGCTATGAAAGAGGTGAAACTTGAATTCTAAAAATATAAAGTTTATATAGTGTTAAAACACCTTTCTAAATGCATGCAATTGTATGTAGGGATGCCATGAAAAGTTACAATTGAAAACAACATGTTTGCTGCAATTACAAACTGAATCAATGTCACTACTTTAGTGGTAATCGGTTACCTTAAAGGAAGTAACCGGTTACGCTAAAGCGTTACCACTGGAATTCAAAATTTTGCCAAAGTAAACGGTTACATGAAACTTGGTAACCGGTTACCTTAAATAAAAATTGCCTTAACCGGTTACCTTAAATAACGATTCTTGAAACAAATATTTGAAAAAAAAAATGTTTTTCAAAATAAATTTTTGTTTTCTTTTGATTTGTGAATGCAAAAAAGAACGTCCACAGCTAAATCCCCAAGCGGGGAGTAAGATGTGAGTGTTGGATGTTGGAACTCAATGTTCCCCAGCAAAGTGCTAAGCCTGGATTTTCTATCAAGTTTTAAAATAAACAATCAAGCTTTTTCAGTGATCTTCATTATCCCCGGTGGAAGCTACAAATTTTGATGATGACCTCGGAAGAATCATTTTAAAGATTTTCCTGACCAATCTACATCCGTCCTTGGTAGAGTCTAAATATTTTTTTTTAATTTCCTAAGTGAAGTCTTCTTCTCCAGAGAAATTGGAACCCTGCAGCAAGATCTTTTTTCCATCAAAGGTTCATATTTCATCCCCAAACGAAGCATCTTCCTCTCCCCATAGAGAATTGAACCTCGTGATGAGAATTTTCTCCTTTGATGCCTTTAACTTATCTCCAGTGATGTTTTCTACCTTAATGAGACTAGCCAAGCTCATATTGAGCTATGAAATATATTATGTCCTCATCGTGTCTGTTTTGTCTGTTTTTGTCAGCATAAACATAACGTGCGTACATGCATATACACATACATGCATATATATATCATAAATAACCAAATTCACATCAATTTTACATTCCTTGATGACATTTACCTCAATTTCTTTGACTATGTTCATCCTTGGGTGTTATCTTTCCTTCCCCATAGGAGTCGTCAACGTTAAGCAGAGAGTTTATATCCTTTCCAATTCCCCATTGAGTTTATTCCTCGTGGAAGATGGTTGCTTTAGTTGTCCTTTTCAATCTTTGGATATGATAAAATCCCAATCGAGCTTCATTCCCCATTGGTAAAGTATTGCTTTATTGTTTTCTCTCCAATTGTTCCTAGAGTGAGCCAAATATTTGGAAATTAATGATGGATCTCTCTAGGCTATTAAACCTAGATCGAGAGTGCATTTATTTTGCACTGTCTCCCTAGGAGAAGCATATTCGTTATCGTAGGTGAAGAGATATACTTTCCCCCAGTATGGACACAAGTGGTTATCTCTTTTGAGAAACTTGTCTATCTCAAAGGAATTATCAACATAAAAGTTTTCTTCCATCAGATGGTTTTCTCTCCAGAGAAGTTTGATGAAGACTTCCAACAGGTAGCTGTCTCTTTATTTGAGAAGCCTGTTTCATGATCTTTGATCCCTAGTAAGTAGTTGTCTTTTCCCTAGAAGCTTATTCTATTTCTGGACACCCATTTTGGATAACAGATGATAGTCTCTTTTTGAGAAGTTTGTTTATCCCCAATGAAGTTATCAACATATCAAACGTTCTTTTCAACAAATGGCCATCTCCCAAGAAAATTTCGTTAGAGAAGTTTATTGAAGACTACTACAAGCACCTTTCTTTTATCACATGACTTTATATCCCTAGTGAGGTGTTCTGTTACAAGAACTTATATCACCAGTGAGGTGTTAATCACAACCAATGGTACTTTCCCCAGTCAATCATGATGGAAGTCTATTGAAGATCCTTACTATGATTTTCTCTTTATTTGAGAATTTCAGTTTTTAATAAAGATTAAGTGACACGCATCCTTTGAAGATCCCCGGTGAAGTTAATTCTCTTTCCCCAACAACTGGTCACCTTTTTAGGAGCTTGTTCATTGATCCTTTCCGAGAGAAAGACTTGGTTAAAGAAGAAAGTACGACGAAGAAAGAATTGTCTCTTAGCAGGCTCTAGATACCATGTTGAATTAGAAGACTAAGAGACATTTGAATAAACCGTGTGTCTTGAAAAGCACTACGGAGACTTTATTTTATATAGAGAGATTATAACTAATTACATGATATAGTCGATGTGGGAGTATTCGATATACAAATATTCTTAATATTATATTTACAAATATCAACAATTGGCTTATGACCCGAATTATGGATAGGTTTATTTTGCCTTTTCTAAGTGAAATACTTAAGTAAAGAAGAAGTTGAGTCATGTTTTGATCATGTAAGCTTATTTGGACTCGTTATTTGAACAAGCGGTCATCTCTACCTTTGAGAAACCTGTTGCGAAAGCGATAACTCGTTATTTGAACAGGTGGTCATCTCTACTTTTGAGAAACCTGTTACAAAGCCTATCTCATTATTTGAATAGGCGATCATCTCTACCTTTAAGAAACCTGTTGCGAAGATATTTCCTCAATGAAGCGTACTTTTATTTGGACTCGTTATTTGAATAGACGATCATCTCTACGTTTGAGAAACCCGTTGCGGAACCATTTCCCCATTGAAGTTTATTATGGATTCGTTATTTGAACATGAGGTCATCTCTACCTTTGAGAAACCTATTGCGATCCAATATATTTCGATAAAACTCTAAAAGAATGACTAAGATTATGATCGTCGCAACCAAATCAGGGTTCGGGACTCGATTACGCATGGGAAATATATTAGCACCCCTCACGTCTGTTGTACTTAACGAGATCTATTTAGTTAGTTATGTGCGTTAGTGTTAGCTTTCGAATATTTTCTTCTCTAGATATTAAAAGAAAATAAGAATATGGATAAAAGGTTTTTTTTATTAGGGTGTCTGACGAGACTTTGAATCTCGCTCCTACGTATCTTTGGGGTGCAATGGAGAACTCAAGGCTACGTAATTCTTGGTAGAAAATGTTTATTTGTTTGTTGACTTTAGCGAAATCTATTTTGTCTCCATCGATAGAAAAACATTGCTTGCTACCCAAAACAAGTGGAGAAGGGAACGTTTGCACATGACCGAATGGATAAACATATCAATATTCGAGGGAAAACATTACTAACTTACTCACACATATAAGTGGACGAAGTGTTGTCTTGCATCGTCTCGAGACAAAATATATTTCTTTTGTTAAAAAGGTTTGAAAGATTGCACGGTGGCGAGAAAATAACTTGATGTGTTGTAAGTCTTTTGGGTGATGGCGAGAGCTTGGATGGGTGAGATATCCATCTCGTATCCTAGCCTCTAGAGCTCGTGGTATCCACCACGTGCATTTTCCATCTTATTTGCAAAAGAGTTTGATATTTTTAGATGTTTTTAGGTTTTGATTGATAAAATGTTTGCGAATCCGCATTGAAAGTTTTTTATGGGATGATGAGAACCCGGATGAGCGAGATATCTATCTCGTATCCTAGCCTCTAGGACTCGTGGTATCTATCATGTTACTTTTTCATCCTTATTGGAAAAGTGTTTAGTAAGGATTAAGTGTTTTTTATTTTCATTGAGAAAATGACTTGATGTTGGATCAAGCATTTGATTAACGTTTGCGAAATGATTGAGAAAATGGTTTGAGGGTTTAAAAATGATTGAAGGTGAAATGTTTGGGAAGTTGGGATTGTGGAAATGGTTTTGATTTGAGAAAATTACTAGACGTTGGATCAAGCATTTGCTTTTTTATTTTATTTTTAAAAGTGATTGATTTTAATCTTGAGTTAGAAGTTAACTAACATAACAAAGAAATCAAAAGGAAAGTGAAAAAATTAGGCAAACAATACAACCGGGGGAAGGGGGTACGTTTTTCCAAATGGGCATTGCAATAAAGATAATAAATAGGAATAAAGTCAACACAAAGACGCGAATCAAAGTCGTGTATGCCAAGACGTGCAAAGGCTACCACAAAAAGTCAAATCCGACCTAAACATAATGATGTTGGATCATTTAATCTTAACACAAATCGAATGGTACATTGCTAATGCGTAAGCGGTCACCGCAAGTTGAATTGAGAAGCATACAATATGATAAAAATTAAATGAAAGCACAAGTTTCCAATCGAAATGCGTGTGAGTAGAGTTTGCACCTAAGAGAGAGAGAGAAGGGGGGGGGGGGTGAATAAGGTGCGTTGAAATTTTCTCGGTTTTAGCCTTTGTTCTAGTTAATTTATTTCGGTTACTTGATAAGTGATGAAATTTGTAAAATGCAGTAAGTAAAGAACACAGTGAAATATCCTGGTTCCTCTCACAATCCGAGAGTACTCTAGTCCCCTTTCAACATGAAAGAGATTTTATCATTGTTAGATCTTTAGACAAGACACCCTAGTTTCTCTATACAAGACTCTAACTTAATCTACCAAGAACAATCCTCTTGGATTTTTCACTAAGTTTATAAAGAGAGCAATCCTCCCTTAAACACTCTCTTGCTTCCAACAATTATGGACAACAAGGTATTTAAATCAAGAGCGAAAACTATTTAAGTAAAATAAAGTTGATGAATATGTATCAACCACTAAGATTGATCTTCTCTTTCAAGCAAGCAATTTGCAATGATGTATAAGTACTCAAGTGTTTATGAATGTATGGAGAGAATTTTCTAGATTGATATGAAAACAATATGCAGAAAATTTTCAATGAAAGTTAAAATTTCATAACACTTGTTTTGAAAAAGAGATGGAAAGATGAAGTTAAATTGCTATGAAAGAGGTGAAACTTGAATTCTAAAAATATAAAGTTTATATAGTGTTAAAACACCTTTCTAAATGCATGCAATTGTATGTAGGGATGCCATGAAAAGTTACAATTGAAAACAACATGTTTGCTGCAATTACAAACTGAATCAATGTCACTACTTTAGTGGTAATCGGTTACCTTAAAGGAAGTAACCGGTTACGCTAAAGCGTTACCACTGGAATTCGAAATTTTGCCAAAGTAAACGGTTACATGAAACTTGGTAACCGGTTACCTTAAATAAAAATTGCCTTAACCGGTTACCTTAAATAACGATTCTTGAAACAAATATTTGAAAAAAAAAATGTTTTTCAAAATAAATTTTTGTTTTCTTTTGATTTGTGAATGCAAAAAAGAACGTCCACAGCTAAATCCCCAAGCGGGGAGTAAGATGTGAGTGTTGGATGTTGGAACTCAATGTTCCCCAGCAAAGTGCTAAGCCTGGATTTTCTATCAAGTTTTAAAATAAACAATCAAGCTTTTTCAGTGATCTTCATTATCCCCGGTGGAAGCTACAAATTTTGATGATGACCTCGGAAGAATCATTTTAAAGATTTTCCTGACCAATCTACATCCGTCCTTGGTAGAGTCTAAATATTTTTTTTTAATTTCCTAAGTGAAGTCTTCTTCTCCAGAGAAATTGGAACCCTGCAGCAAGATCTTTTTTCCATCAAAGGTTCATATTTCATCCCCAAACGAAGCATCTTCCTCTCCCCATAGAGAATTGAACCTCGTGATGAGAATTTTCTCCTTTGATGCCTTTAACTTATCTCCAGTGATGTTTTCTACCTTAATGAGACTAGCCAAGCTCATATTGAGCTATGAAATATATTATGTCCTCAAGAGATCCCATTCATTAAAGATTCCAAGAATTGGATTCATCTGATACAAAGTCAACTGAGGCAAAGTCAAAGTTTGACTTTTGACATTTTTGGTCAACCATGGACTTCTCAACTCAAGGATCATGAAAATATGGTTGATGTATGCATTTGATCAAGAGAAAACAAGAAATTGGAGGTTACTTGCAAAAAGGGCAAGATTTGGTTTTGTAATTTTTTCTAAGTTATGAAAAAATACATGTTTAAGGAGACAACTTTCCAAGTTCATAACTTCCAATCCAAACAACCATTTTCTTTTATCCAAAGCTCAAATGAAATATCTCTTTCCATACTACAAATTTGTCCTTGATGATTGATTCCCAAAAAAAATGCAAGGATTTCAAGTTATGAAGCCATGAAGTTGGTACCATAAAGTTGAAACACTTAGAAACATTTTCAACCAAATATGCCTTCAAAAAGTGACTTACTTGATCATCATTTTTCACCATGATCCACATTTATTCAAGTAAAACTCCCAACATGAAAGTTGTAGAAGATGGTGTTAGCATTCCAAAATTCCAATAACATGAAATTATCATATTTGAGCTAGGAGTTTCGAAGAGATGAAGGTGGCTCCAAATCTGAATTTTCATGGCAAGTTTATCATGCAACCTTGAGCCAAAGCTACATAATCTTAATTTGTAGGCTATCTTGCTTATAAATATCACTCTAATAAGAAGATCTCATAAGCTTTTAGCCATTATCCAAGAAGCTAAACCATTACACAATGAATTATTCCATTTTTGCATAAAGATCACAGTTCCATTCATGTAAAGTAGCTTTAATCCAACAAGAAGTACCATTGAGCTCCCAAATGGATTTTGTTATGATGCATACCAACTCTAAACCTCAAGTCAACTCCTATGCTTCAGAAAAAGCTCAACAAAACACTCCATGTACTCCATGCTTTTGCCCTGCTTCCCACTTGGTGATTTGTGCAAGAACCAACCAAGCAAGCAAACCAGTACAAGCCACAATTATTTTATGATATCTAAAGCTTCCTAAACCCTCAAGGATCACTATGAATAGAGGACAAAGCCTCATCTATCCAGACACCAAGCTTACCAAGCAAAACTTCATTTTTGCAAGCTTTTGACCTTAGCCTCCATTTCTCCCATTTGGCTCGAGCATTCTGCAAACCAAAGAGTTTAACCATCTCCTGGGAACTCATAGATATTATGATGGAGATCAAACAATAGCTAGAAGTAGAGTTGAAGAGGCATTGGACCTTGCTCCAATAAGTATATTCTTGCACTTCGAAACTCACTATACATGCATCATTTCCAGGTGATTTCTGAAGCAAACATGTAGGATTTATTGTGTTAAGGTTGATCATTAAATCACATGCCATTTATCTTGATGTTTATGTGAATTTAAGTTTCATGAAACCTAAAGTTTCAGTTCTTGTTTTGGCCTTCGTGCATCTTCATCTTTAAGTATTAGCTAAAACCTATAGTACCATTGTGTTCCTTACATTTTTCTAAGAAATTTTAATCTTTATTTCATGAAAAATGGTTGAGAAATGAGAGAGATATGTTTGTTAGAAAATATGAAAAAATGATGAAAGAAAAAAAACGAAAATAAGAAGCTAGAGGTTGAAGAAGATGCTGACATGGCATGGAAAAGTCAAACCAAACGCATTTTTATAATATATACAATTCCTTGTGTTATAAAGAACGGATGTATAGCCACCCCAGTGGTAGAAGCGTGCGCCCTAAGTCACTTACAACCAAAAGGTTTGGGGTTTGAATCTCCCTCGCCCCAGACGTGGGTTCAAACTTGGCCAGTGAAATGTTTATTTTTTCTCACTTGTTAAATATTCATTTTTCTCCATAACTTCAAATATCCATAACTTCATGATCCCTTAACATTTTTGACCCATTATTTTTGCCATGTGCTCATGAGAATGGCTATTTTATGATGACACCAAAAAATACCAAAAAATATTATTTATTTCACCACTTTTGATTGGATGGAAAACATGTGCTTTTAAGTGTTTTTTTTAAGGCTCCCAATTGATTCTTTTGGCTTATGTCTTGTTTGTTCTTGATGTTGAAAGCTTGTATGATTATAGCACACTCTTTTAAATATTGATTTTTATCCTTAACATGTTTGAACTTGATTATCTTCATATAATGTCTCAATTGATTCACCTTGTAAACATGTTTGAATGAATGGTTAAGAGGTGATTAGGGTTTCCACTTAAGCTTGGTCTTATAATGAACTTTGATTCAAGTTTAATGTTTATTTTGTGAAGAATTAAAATGTGACGCTTGTTTGACCTAAGTTGATTCATGTTGTGTTTACCATGTACCAATGAATGCCTTTACCATGTCAAATATGATTTTGTCTTCACCATCAATGTGTTGTTTCTTGTGATGGTATGTGAAACTTCGTCATGTCTTGTTTATGTTTATCTCAATGCCTAAAAAACCATGATCAATATTGTCATCCATACCTCACTCACCTTGTGATTGCCATTGTATTTAGCCATATTTTGTGCCTTAATGTTAATGCATGTTCAACCTTGTTATTGTTTATATCCAAGGGAAAGGAATGATGACATTCTTGTCATTTTGCATGTGTGTGTGCATATACATCCTATACAACTTTGCTTCCCCTTAATACAAAACTTCTAGATACAATCTTAGGTTCCCATCAATGTAAACCTTAGGATTCTATCTCTCTCTCTCTCCTTATTATAACGACTTTCATAATAAACTTTGACTTAGGTCATTGTTTTCCCTTTTATTTCTTAATCAAATGCTTCAAAACACTTAAGCATATTCAAAGATCTTTTCATAAGACCTAAAAACACAAACTTAATTCAAACCCTTTTGCCACTTTGGCTTTTCCATGTTTAAAACCTTTTCATAAAAGTATTAGACATGAGTCATCCCTAGTTGAGATTTAAATCTCCTTCCTCATAAAATTGTTAAGATTGATATTGATTCTTTTCCATTTGGAAGAGGTATGTGGCATACTTGTTGATTCTATATCCAAGTGAGAGCCCTTCTTTTAATTTGATACAAATATCTATCTTCCACATGTTTGTGGTGGTTTAAAAATGAGTTTTCTCCTTAAGATGACAATTTTTCTATTTCTCATAAAATCAACCCCAACAAATCCCTTCTCACTTTTGAACCTGAACTACGAGGTTTTGATCCTTCACGGATACGTAGGCATAAGACTCAATATCTTTTCAAATCATAAAACAATAAAAGATGTTCTTTTGATCATCTCCCCAATCAAATAGCAAACAAATTTAAACCAAACACATATATTTAAAAGGTTCTCGTAGAGTACTACAAATGATTAGAGTGCTAATACCTTCCCTTTTCATAACACCCTCGTACCTTAGAATCTCCCCCCCCCCCCTTTTGCTTAGCTTAAGTTTAATCTTCTAGCTTTGCATATACATATTGTGTTATTTTTGAATCTTTTCCTCTTCCCTTGGATAAATTAAAGTTCAGTGGTGATATTTTGATTCATGAGTCAAGTCTAATCAATAGCTTGGTCTCCGATTCTTCACCGTGACACCTGGGACTTCAAAAAACGAATGGTAATTGGTTACGTGAGATTGGATAACCGGTTACATGCTGGAATTTTTCAAAAATACTGAAACTGGACAACATGCAGGAGAAAACAAAATAATAAAAAAATTTAACAATTTTTTTGTACACAAAAATTATACGCATGTCATAATAAAATTATTAAAGGAATAAGTAATTATTTTACACAACACATAAATTTCAATTAATAATATAAATATGAATAAAAAAAGATATATGAAATTTAAATACACCTTGGTTTTATTTTACTGATAAATAATAATAGAGAAGAGTCATACATCAACCTCATCTAAGATGTCGAGTTTCCTTCGAATTCTATAGAACCGTTCTTTTGCAAGAGGTTTCGCGAATATATCCGCGAGTTGATTGTGAGTATCTACCAACGTAACTTGAACATCGCCTTTGATCACATGATCACGAAGAAAATGATGTCGAATGTCAATATATTTTGTCCTTGAATGCATGACTGGATTTTTTGTAATGTTTATGGAACTTGTATTGTCACAATGTTACATAATGCATCCAAGGTTCACACCGAAGTAGCTAAGTTGTTATTTCAACCAAAGAATTTGAGCGTAACAACTTCCCGCCACAATGTATTATGCTTCGGCCGTGCTAAGTGCAATACACGCTTGTTTCTTGCAGGACCATGATACTAGTGCATTTCCTAGAATGTTACAAGTACCACTTGTACTTTTGTGGTCAGTTTTGCAACCTGCATAATCCGAGTCAGAAAATCCAACCAAATCACATATACTACCTTTTGGATACCATAGGCCGACATTGATAGTTCCCTTGAGATACTTCATGTTTCTCTTTATAGCGGTGAGATGTGATTCCTTAGGATTCGCTTGAAATCGAGCACAAGGACAAACACTAAACATTATGTCAGGACGACTTGCTGTCAAATATAATAATGAACCAATCATACCTCGATACTTTATAATATATATTGCCACACTAGATTCATCTTGATCGACATAAGTTCCGGATCCCATTGGAGTAGACATAGCTTTGCAATGATCCATGTCGATTTTTTTTAATAATTATTTATAATACTTGGATTGGTTGATGAAGATGCCATTCTTTAATTACTTAATTTTTAATCCAAGAAAATAGTTCATTTTATCCATCATGGACATCTCGAATTCTCCTTGCATCATCAATGAAAATTCTTCACAGAGTTCTTTGTTTGTTGAACCGAAAATGATGTCGTCGACATCGACTTGAACTAATAAAGTGATATCTTTTATTTTCTTAATAAACAAATTCTTGTCAACTTTACCCTTTTCAAAACCTTTTTCACAAAGAAAGTTTCTAAGGCGATCATATCATGCCCTTGGTGCTTGTTTTAAGCCATAAAGAGATTTCTTCAATTTGAAAACATGTGAAGGTTTCTTGAAGTCTTCAAAGCCTGGGAGTTGTTTAACATATACTTATTCATTAATGTAGCCATTAAAGAAAATGCTCTTGACATCCATTTGGAATAACTAAAAGTTTAATGAGCATGCATAAGCAAGTAATAGGAGAAGCTTCTAACCTTGCAACTGGAGCGAAAGCTTCTTCGAAATCAATTCCTTCTTCTTGATTGTGATCTTGAGCCACCAATCTTGCTTTGTTTTGAACAATTATTCCATTTTCATCAAGCTTATTTTTAAACATCCATTTGGTACCTATGATGTGTTTTCCACTTGGCCTAGGAACAAGTTCCCAAACATGATTCCTTTCGAATGGGTTTAACTCTTCTTGCATTGCAAGTATCCATTGGTCATCTTCTAAGGCTTCATCAACTTTGTAAGGTTAAATTTGTGAGACAAACACCATATTTAAGCATGCATCATTGAGTTTTAATCTTGTTGCAGTGCCTTGACTAATATCACCAATGACTTTATCAATGGGATAATCCTGATGCGTTCTCCATTCTTTAGGCAGATCATTGTTATTTGAGTCTTGTTGAATTTGTTATTTTTGATTATCATCATTGACATTTGATGTATCTTCCTTAGGAACTTCTATTATTTCATCATCATCATCACATAAAACAACATTATCCTCCTTGGAAGGGTTAGTTTCATCAAAGGAAACATGCATAGATTCTTCAATAGTTAAAGTTCTTTTGTTATAAATTCTATATGCTTTACTATAAGAGAATAGCCAAAAAATATACCTTCGTCGGCTTCTCGCCCAACTTGCCTAGATTTTCTTTGTCATTGTTGAGGACAAAGCATTTGCATCCAAATATGTGAAAATAAGAAATGTTTGGTTTCCTTCCGTTGAAGAGTTCATAAGGAGTCTTCTTTAGGATCGGTCTTATAATCACCTGATTACTTACGTAACATGTTGTACTAACCGCATCCGCCCAAAAATATTTTGGTAGATTTGAGTCACTAAGCATCATTCTTTCAAGTTCTATTAAAGATTGATTCGTTCTTTCCACCACTCCATTTTGTTGAGGAGTCCTTGGTGCTGAAAAATTATGAGAGATTCCTTGTTCTTCGCAAAATTTATCGGAAGGAGCATTTTGGAATTCTCCACCGTGACCGCTTCTTATGGAGGCAATTTTAAGTGACTTCTCATTTTGAATTTGCTTTGCATATTTCTTGAATGCCTTGAATGCATCACTTTTTTTACTAAAAAGAATGTCCAAGAAAATCTAGAGAAATCATCAACAATAACTAAGCATATACATTACCTCTGAAGCTTTTTGTTCTTGATGGACCAAATAAATCCATGTGCAAAAATTGTAGTGGCCTTGAAGTGGACACCATATTCTTAGGTTTGAAAGTTGATTTGGTTTTCTTTCTCTTTCGACAAGCATCACATAGCTTATCCTTGACAAATTTTATTTTAGGAAATCCAATGACAAGATTATGTTTGACTAGTTTGTTTAGATGTTCCATATTAATGTGAGCAACTCTTTTATGCCAGATCCATCAATCATTGTTGTTCACCATGATAAACTTTACCTTTAAATAAAAATCATCAAGGGAAATAATTAAAATATTATTAGTTATTTTACCTTTGAGTTTTAGCTCATGTGTGACTTCATCTTCAATTAAGCATTCATCCTTGGTGAACCTGATTTTGAAGCCTTTATCACAAAGTTGGTTAATACTTAGAAGATTTTGCTTTAGTCCTTAAGCATAAATAACATCTTCAATACAAGTGAATGGTGGTGAACCAACTTTGCATATGCCAAGTATTCTTCCTTTTTTGTTATCTCCATAAGTGACAAAACCCTTGGCCTTTAATGCTAGATTTTTAAAAATTTGTTAAAATCTCCCGTCATATGCTTGGAGCACCCACTATCAAGATACCAAAGGTTGATATTGGTCTTCAAGAAAACCTACAAAAAAGGTTTAGGTTTTGTTAGGTACCCAAACGACTTTGGGTCCTTCATAGCTAGTACCTTTCTTTACCCACACATAATGCCCATTTACCACACTAAACTTTCTAACATAGCAAGCATTAGGTGTGTGGCCAACCAACCCACAATAAAAACATGTAGGAACAAAGATATTTTTATATCTTGGAACATATGATTTCTTTCGTACATTTCTCTTTTTACGATTATGATGCACATTAGGAACTTTGTTCACTTTTTCCTTGATAGGTTGTTCACCCGCCTTTACAAAAATATTTTTGCTAGATCTTGGTTCATCAAACTTATAATAACCAAGTCCTTTTTTGTTATTAGAAACTTTTTGGTGGCTAAGAACATCCTCCAATCCAACTTGTCCTTTCTCATATCTTTCTAGGACTCTTTTTAGTTGAACTATTTGGAAGGAAAGAGATTCACAATTTTTGCAAACAAAATTATGTTTTTGTTCTTTAAGAAAATTTTGTTTTTCTACTTCAAAATATTTTTCCATATTGTCAATCTTTTCTTCAAGAGATAAAATTTGTTTCTTTTTATTTTACAAAGTTTTATACAATGTTTTGCATTCATTGAGAAGTTCATCTATAGCACCTTGTACACCCTTTCCATAAATATAAAATTTATTACTAACCTCATCATTTTCATCATCGGAATGGTGTGAAGCCTTCAATGCTAGATTTTGACATTTGTCACTTTCCAAATCGGATGAAGAACTTATCTCATTATCATCCCATGCAATGTAGGCCTTTTTATTCTTAGTCTCCTTTGTACTTTTGAAGCCACCTTTCTTGGAGAGTTTTGGAAAATCCGACTTTATATGATCTTGCTTACCGCATTTATAGCATGTGATATCTTGTTTGAAGCCTCCTTTTTCCTGAAATGTTTCTTTATTTTTGCAAAATTAGATGAATTATCATTTTTACCAAAGAACTTACCAAGCCTTTTCAGAAGGAGCATAAAGTCTTCATCTTCCTCTAGTACATCACCTTTTTTATTTTCTTTTGAATCTACTTTCAAAGCGATTCCTTTAAATTTCTTCTCTAGACTTTCATGCTTTTTGAGTCTTCCAAGTTCAAGTTCATGTTCTTGGAGTTTTCCGAACAATGATGTGGATGTCATGGTAGAAAAGCTTTTCTTTTCCAAAATTGCTGTCACTTTAGGTTGCCATTCCCTATTCAAATATCGAAGCACTTTAAGATTGAGATCATCATTTGTAAAGGTCTTATCGAGTGCAATCAAATGATTTGTCAAGTGTACAATTTTTTTTTGCAATGCAACAATGGATTCTCTGAGCTGTATTTTGAATATTTCGTACTCTTGACTTAAGGTATTTAATCTAGATCTTTTAAATTCGGTGGTTCCATCATGGGTTTCAACCAAGGTGTCCCAGATTTGTTTGGCCGTTGTACATTGAGAGATGCGAAAGAATTCATCCATACTAAGAGCATTTTGTATAAGATTTATTGCTTTCTTGTCATAGAGAACATTTTTCTCATAATTTTCATCCCATGAAGTTTCAGGTTTAGGTGTGGCTACACCATTAACCACACATGTAGGAGAAAAGGGACCGTTGACAACTGCTTTCCATACTTCCTTTCCTTGTGCCTCTAAATGAGCCTTCATTCGTATTTTCCAGAAATTGAAATATTTGCCACAGAATGGTGGAGGCTTATTGCTACTACCACCATCTTTAAAAACTGAGTTTGCATTTGCAGAAGCCATGTCATATATTGAAGGAACAGGTTACCAACAACCTGCTCTGATGCCAATTGTGAGTAGATTTTGCACCTAAGAAGGGGGGAGGGGGGGGGGGGGGAATAAGGTGCCTTAAAATTTTCTCGGCTTTAGCCTTTGTTCTGGTTAATTTATTCTGGTTACTTGATAAGTGATGAAATTTGTAAAATGAATAAAGTAATGAACATAGCGAAATATCTTGGTTCCTCTCACAATCCGAGAGTACTCTAGTCCCCTTTCAACATGAAAGATATTTTATTATTGTTAGATCTTTAGACAAGACACCCTAGTCTCTCTATACAAGACTCTAACTTAATCCACCAAGAACAATCCTCTTGGATTTTTACTAAGTGTATAAAGAGAACAATCCTCCCTTAAACACTTTCTTGCTTCCAACAATCCTGGACAGTAAGGTATTTCAATCGATAACGAAAACTATTTAAGTAAAAGAAAGTTGATGAATATGTATCAACTACTAAGATTGATCTTCCCTTTCAAGCAAGCAATTTGCAATGATGTATAAGTACTCAAGTGTTTATGAATGTATGGAGAAAATTTTCTAGATTGATATGAAAATAATATGCAGAATTTTTTTAATGAAAGTTAAAATTTCACAACACTTGTTTTGAAAAAGAGATGGAAAGATGAAGTTAAATTCCTATGAAAGAGGTAAAACTTGAATTCTGAAAATATAAGGTTTATATAGTGTTAAAAAACCTCTCTAAATGCATGAAATTATATGTAGGGATGCCATGAAAAATTACAATTGAAAACAACATGTTTGTTGCAATTACAAACTGAATTAATGCCACTGCTTCAGTGGTAATCGGTTACCTTAAAGGAAGTAACCGGTTACGCTGAAGCGTTACCACTTGAATTCAAAATTTCGCCAATGTAACCGGTAACATGAAACTTGGTAATCGGTTACCTTAAATAAATATTTCCACTATCTGCAGTGCTGGGACCATGTAACCGGTTACCTCACATATGGTAATCGGTTACCTCAGCATAAACGTGAAAAATTGCTTAAATGAAAACCATATAGCCAAAAGTTTGATGCATAAAATATGTTTAATGATGTGTGGCATGAATGAATATATTTCTTGAGTACTTGATACTATCAAAGTAAGTTTGAACACTTTTACTTTAAAAATCATGATCAAACCTAATAAGCTCCAAGAACTGATAAACTTGAAACTTGACTTGCGCTAATTTAAAGTCTTGAACCATTTGATTTTTGTCATATATTTGCATGTAGAATTTTCTTCATCAAAACACTTGTTAGAGAAGCTCATCTTCACAATGCGAATTGGTAGGAGCGCAAAAGCAAATTTTCACTATGCTAAACCATCAGACGCACATATAATGTCAAAATGCAACAAATAAACTAAAGTGCATGAAACGCTAAACATAATGTACTCAAAGCTAGTTTATACGTAATGACAACAAGCGAATGTCGCATGCAAATGTAAAAAAAGGGTCATAAACGCGGAAAAATATTACATCAATATATCAAAACTAAAATCCAGCGGCATAATGACATATAATTGTCAAGAATTAATCAATTAATCCAGCGGAAAAACATCAATTAATCAAGAATTAACCCACACAGTTAATCCTAACTAAATCAATTAATCATGTTAAAAAGACTAATCACCATAAGAATTAGTTTTTATATCAAGTTAAGAATAATTAAAAAGAAAATAGAAAGAAATTAAAGAGAACAAAAATGGAATAAAATGCAAAAAGAAATACACAAACAGGGGTGTATTCTAGCAAACAGGAGTGTAATAAGCCAAGGAGGCGCATGGCCCAAACCAAGGCCCAATATCCAATTGTTATGAAAGCCAGGGAGGTGAAAAATCAAATAGGTGATAAGTTCATTAAAACAAACATAAAGCCTAACTCAACTGAAGCCCAAAAACGAAACATAAGGGGCAATGGAATTGACATTCAGTGTTTCAAAGGGGAAATTCAAAATCACGCGCTAGACTAGAAAGGGATTCCAGAGTGGACTTAGGTCACCGAGCCACTGTCATCCACTGCACCAGAGGTCACCTCTGGTGGTGGTGGAACACCACAACACAAAATAAATCCATCACCAGGATTGTGACAACATGCTCATTCCAAATTCGAGGTTAATTTCAACAGATTACTGCTTTAAACTCCAAAGAGAAAGGGAAATCATGAAGAACCCTATGTCTTCAAAGATAAATTAAATGACGATGATTCATGGATTCATGCTCAAACCTTAGGGCTACTGATCTATGCAATGGTAGCAAGATTATGGCAAACAGAGAAGAAGAAAATTTACCTTCGAAATGGAGATTTGTTTCGGTGAACAATGAATTGGAGAAGATGAAGATGCAACAGGAAATCACTTGAACCAAGTAAATCTTGATCTTATCTTCTTCCTTTGATTATATTCTTCTTCTGAAAATTCTTTTGAAATGAGATATGGTGCAATCGAAGGTAATCGAGAGGGAGTGTAACAATGGAAACCTTAACCAAACTCTATTGAAGCTTCGAGGTGAAGCTTTAATGGAGTTTTCTGAGACAACTCTGTGGGAGGGTAAATATAGGTTTGAGATGAATACTGAAATCTTGAAAATCAGGGAAGGGTGAAAATGAATTGTGATCCTCGTGTCAATGAAGAGTGCTATGTATTTATAGAGTTTAGGTCCTTTGAATTTCTGTTAGAAATGCCAAATTCAAATCCGTATGAAATTAACAAGTTATTGGAAATGAATTGTAAATCTGTTAGAGTTAGTTATCAAGTTTCAATTTCAGTTAGTAGGTTGGTTTTAATTCTCTGTGCATTGCGTTTGTTGGCTTATTATGGAATTCCATTTTGTGGTCTGCTGAAACGAAATTGCAGGTTCAGGTAGTGTGCAAGGTTAACTGTTAGTATTATGTCAAATGAATTTCTACAGGGTGGATGCATTTGGAATGAAGGACCAGGTGGATGCAGGTTCCGTTAGTGTGAAAGGTTAACTATGTGTTCACTTGCTTGAGCTGTTGCAAATGTGCTATGTGCAATTCTGTTATGCCTTCATGTATTCTCATGATAATGACGGATCAGGGTTAGCTTTGTACATGGTTTTGATGGAATGATCTGATGTATGATGAATGAACTGATCTTGTTGTTGTTGTTGTTGCACAATGCAGGCGGCTTGGCAAGTCAAGCCAAGGTACATGATGATGATGGAATATGACTGCAACAAGCCATGGTGAGATTGTAGACATGGTTGGTCTGACTGCCGCAGTAAGGCAAGGCATTGTAGATAATGTGCAACATGATATCATGTGCTTAGCTTAATTTTTCTTGCAAGTATCTTGTCATGTTGCATTCAAACTTAGGAATTATTTTGGTAATTGTTTGGATGAATGGTGACTTGATTGATGCCAAATTTCATGTTGTAGCAAGGCAAGATAATGAAGACTTGGTTTGGCAAGGCAAGTGCAAGGTGTGACAAGCCAAAAGACCAAGTCATGACATGGTATGGTCCATTTGCCAAAGGTGAAGTTTTCTTGATCATGAAGCATAATGGGGACTCATGGGATCAAGTATAGATGTAAATGGAATTAACATGAGGTTTAGGATGACAAAACAACAAAGGTTGACTTTGGTTAACTATTTGACCAAAAAGTCAACTTTTTGAAAAATGTAATTTTGATTTCTTTCTGTAATGAAATGATGTATTCCTTGATAAATGAATGGAAAACCAATGTTTTGAATGGAATAATCATGAGTGTATGTGGATCAAAAACTTGAATTTTGAATGATCTTTAACAAAAACAAACTTGACTTATGCATGAATCTAATACTTTAACCAATTGAAACATGATCACATGATGCCATATAAACCAAATGTACCAAGCTACACATATAAAACAAGAATGAACCCCCCTATGAATAATAATGGATTAAGGATAAACAATGGACCAAAGATCAATGCAGTAATGCAACCATGAATTCAAAGATCAAGCAATATGCATATATATGGATGCTTGTACATAATCTTGAACCTGATGAAATCCCCAATATTTGAACATGTAGGTTAGATGAATGAATTTAATGCACAAAGCAAGTTTAATGGTTGGTGATTCATGACAAGATGGTCAAGAACCTCTTCCCAATGAGATAGGGTTCCAGTCAATTCCATGATCAAAAGTCAACCTTATATGGTACACAAGTACCAAGCATCCCTGATTAAGGTTTCATGATACACACCCCTAATTAAGATCTTCAAACCAGGCATAAAGCTCCATAGTCATATCTCATAACTCATGGGCCCACAATTAGGGTTTAGTGATCAAATCAAAACTCAAGAGTCAATCACAAGATCCCATAGTAGCACAAATGAATGTTATGATGGGGTCTCCTTGAATTCAAGGTACAAAAGGGCATGAAATTAGGGTTTCCCCCATATGATGAGCAATACTCCAGTCCTTAAGCAAAACCCTTATTTTTATTAACCACGTGAATGAATGATGCACATGAACGAGGCATGAATGACTACAGATGAATCTTAAGTCAAAGGTTAGATGAAAAAGGAAAAAGGGAGGGAACATTTTGGACTATGACAACTGCCCCTATTTAATAATCTTAAACCTGAATATGCGAATTGCGAAAGCTTTTTGGGTATTCGAGGTAGAAGAGGATTAAATACCAAAATATCCAAAAAAAATCCCACTGAGAATGGTTGTAATGTGATATAGGTAAGCGTATTGGGAATATAGAATGACAAGTTGACTTTCATAGGTTCATCTGCTGGGGGTTGATTGGAATATCCTATGGGGAAATATATAAATCGTAAAGGGAAACATGATATGCATGCTATATGTAATGTATGATTTATTTTTATGATGTTTGAATGCTTATGTGGCCATATGAGTGATATTCACACGGTAGGGTTTCTGGCATAGGGTAGACTTCGACTCGCCACCGACTACACCAAAGAAATTATACTGAAAGAATGCTTCGTGTTACCATCATTGCTGGGGATTTCACATGATCCTTATAGGGAGGAAAAGATATATGATCCAACCGGGAAGTCATCAAAATGCCTCTGGATGTCAAGCAATTGCTATAGACTATCGACCGTCCTTTAGAGCTTGTCGGGTAGTCACATCAATGCATAAAGTTTTCTTTTAATGTATACTTTATTATTCTCAAAGTTTTATAACATTATGTGATCAAAATAAGTCAGTTATTTTACAAACAAAATGCGAGAGAACTAAAAAGCAATTGATAAAAGAAAATGAATTTTATTGATTATGAAAAATCTGTATATACAATGTGTGTTCAAGGATGTCAAAATCCTTAAAGAGAAAATTACAAAAATTGAAAAATAAAGCAAATGGCAATGGGAAATTTTAATATTTTTCCATTTATTACAACATCGACTATCATCCACTATAAGACCTAGGCACCAACACTTCGCTTTGGTTGACGATGATTGGATCGATCTTTGGCTGTCTGAAATTAAGCTGTAATAAAGATAGGCTCAAGGGTTACAGTCAAATGCCTTTATCCCTAACTTTTGCCTGGACATTTTCTATTTTTTTCGTCCACTGCGATGCTCATTTTTGCCTAAGTCTCCCTTTCGAGTTTTCAACTTAGCGAGCTTTACAATCTTTTTATTTGATCCCTAACTTTTGTATGGACATTTCATTTTTTGGTCCATTTGGATACCCTTTTTTTGCCTAGATTATCCTTGCGGATGTCAATCTGGAGGGCTTTCATTCACTTTTTTTAGGCATAGTATTTTTTTTACTGTATTGGAGTTTACTGGTAGTGGCAAATCTTCCCCACCAATGGTGGTGAGGATCAGAGATCCACATGAGAAGGCCTTCTTGACAAAAAAGGTTCTTCATAATTGGGAGTCCACTTGCCCCATGGATCTGAGTGTATAACAGAATATCTCATGAGCATGAGTTCCCCTTTATGATACACACGAGGGATAACCTTCTTATCAAAATCTCGTTTGAGGCGTCTCTGGTGTAGCGGTAAAATTTTTGAGATTAAGATACTGACTAACATAACTCACAAAGAAAGAGTCACCACCGCGCTTTTATCATTTCTAAAGGAAAGGGAAAAAGAACGAATAGAGCCCAAAGAAGTTTTAAAACAAAACTAATAAAAAGAGATAAGGGTTCAGGGGTTAGTTATGCAAAGGGAAGATATTAGCACCCTAAACATCTATAGTACTCTATAGTAATATCTTTGAAAATATGTACATGTTTGCTTAAAAATGGTGTTGTTTGCAAAAAAATTGGGGAGATGAGAAAAGAAATGTTTCTTTAGAATTTTTGTGTTTGCCAATACTTTATGGGTCTCATGCCTACGTACCAAAAAAGTGAAATGGAGGATCAAAACCTCGTAGTTCATGGTAAAAGTAACAAAGATGTTTGTTTTGATTCTTTTTAATGAAAATGCATTTTATCATTTTAAGGAGAATACTCAACTAGACATCCACAAGTATGAGAACTTTGCATCACCACAGAGAAGGGCTCCAACTTGGATAGAGATTAACAAGTATGCCACTAGCTCTCTTAGATGGAAAATAATTATCATCAATGCTATGGTGATAGGAGTATTATATTTATACTATTGAAATGACTCATGTCTAAACTTTGAGACATATCATGGAGTTGATCTTGGTCCAATGCCATGTTAACATTGTACTTGTATTAACGAACAAAAGCTTCTCCTAAATTCTTGAAAGTAAGGATATGAGTGCCATCAAGTTCCATGTACCACTTTAAAGCAACACCAGTCAAACTGTCTTGAAAGTAGTGAATCAATAGTTGATGGTTATTAGTTTGAGTTGACATCTTGCGAGCATACATCACCAAGTGACTCAAAGGATAAGATCTTCCCTTATACTTCTCAAAATCTGGGACTTTGAACTTATAAGGGATATTTACATTAGGAACTAAGCAAAGATCATGAGCATTCTTTCCGAATAACTCATCTCCTCTCAAAGCTTTAATCTTCTTTTGCATTGCTTGAAACTGATCTTGAAATCCATCCATCCTTTCATAGACACCAACACTTTAACTCTGATCAATATAGATAACAGGTTCTTCCACATAAGGAGTAGCATGGACCACGAGAGGTGGTACATACATAACAGGTTGAGTAACGAGAACTTCAACAATTGGCTGATATCCTTTTGACACATAGTTAGGGGGCATACCCCAAGGGAAACCAGAAGGAATTTGGTGATGTGGAGCATTGACCGGAGTCATATAAATGATTTTAGAAATTACAGTCCTCTGAAGTGGAGTCTGAGGAGGAGGAGGCTGATTCTGAGTAGCCATCAAAGCTTCCATCATAGCAGTGAGCCTTGCGAAACTGTACCTCAAAGTAGTCACTTCTTCACGGAGTTCATGATTCTCTTGCTCTAAATGATCCATCTTCTTTTGTTGATTAACACGAGTATTGTACTGGTGAGACAACTTGTCTGAACAAAGACCAAGAAAAGGAAGAAATAAGACACTTGGAAAACCCATACAAAGCAATACCGAGATGTAATATGATGCTTGATATGCAAATGCATATGCAAAGTTTTCAAGGAACTTCAAGATATAAATTAAACTGCAAACATCATAAAGGAAATAACACATTTTGAAATACTAAAAATCTCAATTTATTAATAGTGGGAAGGATTACAATCCGAAATACAATCTCAACAATCCTAAAACATAAGAGGAAGGAATCTAAGTCTATGGAATCATATTCGATGATGACCCAACTCCAAGCCGATACTTCTTGTGAAGTCTTTTGATCCCTCTTTCATAGTTGCTTTTCATGGCATCCTTCTCCATCACGAGCTGATCTACAATGCATTTCCAAACACCAGAAGAAGAAAGATGAGTAGATGATGAAATGTTAGAGGAAAACAAATCATCTTGGTTCATTGACCTCTTGATAGCATGTTGCTAAAGCAACTCTACCAAGTCATCTGTTTCCTTCAATTGTTTATGCAATTCTATCTTATCGAGATTTGAAGTGTGAAACTTGTCTTCCCAAGCATCCTTCTCTTGCTTCATCATATCCAAAGCTTCTTGCAACTCCTCTATGCCTTCAATATGAATAATGGGTGATTTGACCACTACTAAAGACATAGGTCTCTCACAAGCGTAAGGCATCTTGAATTCTTTTGCTCTCTTCTTCACCCAACTAGTGTAAGGCTCCAAATCTACATAATTCTTCAATCCAAGCTCACTTTTTCCTTTCCTATAAATATTGTGCCAATCATTGTCGCTACCGAGATTTCACGATATCGAAACCAGGACTAAAGAGATGCCAAAGAGAGGCAAAATCAGAAGAGTTGCCATCGAATTTTAGTTGCGTGCCCCTATCGATAGGCGGGGGGAAATAATCGATAAAACCCTTAAAAATATACGCACACGGGAAGCGCTAAAAGGGAATAAGGAATCATTCTCGCAACCAAGGTTTGAGTTCGGAAGTCGATTACACAAGGGGAAGGTATTAGAACCCTTCACGTCCATGGTACTTCATGGGAACCATTTGGGTTGTTTACGTATGCAGGGATTTATTTCATTATTGTTTTATTTTAAAAAAAAGAATGTGTGAAAGAGGGGGTGTTTTTGTTATTATAGTGCTCGTCAAGGATTGGGACCCTTGTGTCTACGTATCACTCATCGGGGACGAGGAATCAGACCTCCGCAGTTTGGAGTAGAAAATACTTATGGATTAGTTGATTTTACCTTTAAGAAAAGGGTCTTTGGTGTGAAAACCTAAGTAAAAAATTAGGTTTGGTGAGTTGTATTGTTTTTACCTTGAATACGGGTTTTATGAAAAGAATGTTTGTGATTATATTGTACTGAAGTCTATGGGCGAAGATGATTATTCTAGACAACAAGCCAAGCGTCTTGCATATAAAATAATCAGAGTAAGAGTAGGAATGCTCCATTCTTAGTCATTCTTCACCACTTAATAATCGTAATTTTATTGTATTTTGAATTTGATTATGAAAATGCCACTTGACGTTGAATCAAGGGTTTATTTATTTGATTATGAAATTTGGGTAATGCAACATGCATGCAAAGTAACCAACAAAAAAATAAAGGGTCTCATTGTAAGGTAGCCCAAGAGAAAGCCTTGTGTGTGCAAAACTGACCTAAGATAAACAAAGGATAATTGTCTTACAAACATGTCCCCCTAAGGTGGTGCCATGATGCCATTCTTACAACATGAATGTAAGTTGTAGATGAAAATCCAACACTCACAAAGTATCACAAAGAGTAATGGAAAACGTCCTCCAAGCAAAGGTCCTATATGAAATCCTCTAAGTCCAAGTTTGATTAAGTGAAATGATTTTTTTTTTGGTCTTATCCTTTTATCATATTTTTGTTGTTTTTAATGTATGATAACAATAAAGATAAATGACAATAATAAACATACATGACGACTTTATACAATGAATATAATGGTGATAATGAGTACTTGAATGTACATTACAAGGTAATGACATAAAAGTAAATCACAAGATAATAATAATAATAATAATAATAATAATAATAATAATAATAATAATAATAATAATATCACAATAATAACAGTTAGTAAATATGAATGACATAAAATAAACCACAAGTCAATAGTAATAAAATCATAATAACAAAGGTTAATAGTAAACAAAGTTAGTGAACTATAGTTAGTGGTTAGTAATATGTGCAAAGTAAACATTTGAGGATTATCTATACGGACATATGTACGATAGCCATGCAAGGCAAATGACAGCATCTCATGCCAATCTTTGTACGTAACAACCATTTTCTGAATAATCTTCTTGATGTTCTTGTTAGCAGCTACAACAACCCCATTCATCTTGGGTCTATAGGGAGAAGAGTTATGATGTGCAATCTTGAACTCGCTACACAGCTCTTTCATCATTTTGTTGTTCAAGTTAGATCCATTATTATTAATGATCTTGTCTAGCACCCCATATCGGCATATAAGTTGGTTCTTGATAAACTTCACAACCACCTGCCTGTTCACATTCGCATATGAGGTCGCTTCAACCCACTTGGTGAAGTAATCAATTGCTACGAGAATAAAACAGTGACCGTTTGACGCCTTTGGTTCAATCATGCCAATCATGTCAATTCCCCACATGGAGAAAAGCCATGGTGATGAAATAACATTCAGAAGTGTCGGGGGAATATGAATCTTATCCGCATAAATCTGACACTTGTGGCATTTCTTCATATATTTGCAGCAGTCAGACTCCATTGTCAGCCAATAGTAGCCTACTCTCAACATCTTCTTTGTCATGGCCTATCCATTAGAATGAGTACCAAATGAACCCTCATGGACTTCAGTCATCAACAGGCCTGCTTCGTGTCTATCCACGCATCTGAGCAAAACCATGTTAAAATTCCTCTTGTACAACACATCACCATTAAGGTAGAAACTGCCAGATAATCTCCTCAAAGTCTTCTTATCTTTAACGGATGCCCTAGGCGGGTAAGATTGACTTTGGAGAAAGCACTTGATATCATAATACCATGGCTTATCATCTTTTACTTCTTCAACTGCAAATACATGATTCGGTCTATCCAAGCGCATCACAGTAATATTGTGGACTTCATTCCAATATTTCACCATAATCATTGAAGCAAGCTGTAACACCCCGAAATTTGCCCTCCTCATTCATGCATTCATTTTTAGGTCATTTAACATTTCACATTGCATTTCATCATTATCAATCAGAATTAGATACATTGCATTTCATCATGTCAATCGGGATTAGCTCCAAGAAGCTTGAACATCATCCAGGACACTTTGTGGGTTCTATTTAGATGATCAGTCAACACAAGGGAAAGACTTGAGATACTTCCAACAGGTTCAAATGGGGTCTATTCGTCAGTCAAAACGTTAATCTTGAAGGAGCAAAAGTTTGTTCATGAGCTGTCATGCTCGCTAGGCGAGCAGAATGGGTCGCCTAGCGAGTCCCAAGAAAAGCCACCAGAATCACCTACGCTCAGAGGAATTTCCTGAAATGTCATGCTCGCTAGGCGAAGCCCACGTGTTTAAAAAAAAAACGAAAAACAAAAAAATAAAAAAAATAAAATAAAAAATAAAAAAATAAAAAAATAAAATATAACAGAAAATTTTTGGACTTGGGCCTCTCTCATTTGAGCCCACAGATCCACAAAAATCAGGTTATAAATTCAGAGTTTCAGTGAAACAAAAGGCCATTCTATTCCTATTGCCCTGGCTGGGAAAAAGATAGTGAGAGAAGAGCTAACAGAGTTCAGAGCAACCTCCAGAGACTGAAGGGAACTCATCTGCAAAGAACCAATTCCCTCTCATATAAACCCTAAGAGTGCTTTGCAAACCCAACCGTGCCATTCAATTTCAATCGATCCTCCCCAATCAGGTATGCCCTATTTCCACTACTTTATACTTTCAACCTGAAATTTTTGATACCCTTTTAATGTATTTGTTTGACAAGAGGTTTAGGCCTCCTACCCTTGGTTGCTTTTTGTGAATTTTAATGGCATGATTCATGTGGTTACATTTTGATTTGGGGGCAACTCTTGATTACCCTATCTTGTTTCTCTAACCTGTTTGTTGAGTTTTTTTTGTGAGGGCTCACATGACTCTTGCAGAGATGGCCTGGTGTCCCACTTTATTTGTGGGATACCACCTGGAGGTTTATTCCGATTACCTGTACTGACTCACTTTCTTTGATGGTGCTAGCTTGAGAGATCTCTGGGTTTCTTATTCCTTTATTTTCTGTTGCTTCGGATCTTTATCCGTGTGGTAGATCTCTTAACCCCCATTATCTTTCCCGTATTTTACTACTTTTTACCTAAAGACCTCCGTGAAAAGGCAATTGACGGATAGAAGGGATCAATAGTCAATCCCCCGTTATTCAGTGCGTCGTTCTTTAAGATCACACTACGTGTCGGTGCTTCAGAACAAAAACCCCAGATCTTTTGTCCGGTCGGTCAGTGGAGAGGGTTCCACCTTTCTGAACCCCCACGCCTTGTCATGAGCTCACCCCGTCCAGGGTTAAGAGCTATGAGGTCTTATCCTCATTACCCCTTTTGCATAAGCATCCCTGAAACACCAACAAACTCATTGATTTTTCTTCTCCTAAGAACATGTTAACTCCTTCTACTACAGGCGAGTAAGTCTCCAAAGGTCGAGCATCCGGTATATTGCGTAGTAACGTCGTTCGCCCAAAAACACAACCCTTAACCCGTAGTTAGCCGAACTACGGCTTGCTCTGATTCTCATTCCAGATGAGATACGTAGGCATAAGACGCGATGTCTTAGCGAGCACACTCCTCTTTAACCCATAGGTAGCCGAGCTACGAAGACTCTGATTCTCATGTTCAGATGAGATACGTATGCAGTGGATGCGACATCCGTGCGAGTCATTTTCTTTTGACCCCCCTTTTAGTAAATAGTATATTAGATAAACCTACACCCTTTAGACAAGAACAACAAAAGTGGATCCCGTAGAGTACTACGGATGCGTAGGGGTGTTAATACCTTCCCTTCGCATAATCGGCTCCCGAACCCAAGATTTGGTTGCGAGACCTTGTCTTTTCCTTTCCTTTTTCCAGGTTTACTTCGAGCGTTTCCTTTCCCTCTGTTGGGATAAATAACGCACGGTGGCGACTCTTCTGTCTTTTCTTTTTCGCCGGTTGTTTTTTTTTCGCAGGTAGGTTGCGACAGCTGGCGACTCTGCTGGGGACCCTGTTTCCCTAAGCGAGTCCCTCCTAGCTTTTGTAGGTTTCTTGTTTGTTGGGTGTTTATTATTTTGTACAGTTATTTATCTTTCAGCATTTACCTGCTTTATTGCATTGTGTACATATGATTGCCGTATCTGCTGATTTTGTTTGTTGGGATGGGATGTTCTATGAGAGGTAAAAGGCCCAACACACAGGCTATGAGTGAACTTTAAGACACCTAGGAATAGAGTGATTCATGGAAAGCGGGTGGTATGGCGCCACTTAGCGGAACATGGTATCACGAGCAGTTCAGATTCTGATGGGGTATTATCGTTGCATACACTTGGTGTGCATATGATGGTATTCTTGAAAGGATTGTTTATCCTGCGTTTCTCTTGACCTTACCTTGGCCTAGATTACACCCGTGAGTGGGGCGGGAATGAATCATTTACAGGTACTGATGGTGACTTGTTCTGTTGGTGACTATTGTTCGGTTCTTGTTGGTGACCGTTGGTTCTGATGTATGGGTTCTGAGTTGATGACTGTGTCCTATGGTTCCCGGTTCCGAGTTCATGCCGAAGTGCTGATCCTGTATTATATTACTCAGTGGGTTTCTCTCCAGGCAGTGCAACCTGACAGATGTTCAAGCGGATCCAGCAATCCTGATTGACATACCTTTGCATTGCATAACATCATCTGCATATTTGCATCCAACATCTCATGCTTATTCATTTGCAGGGTATTCCCTTTCAAAAGGGGGGTGCCTTAAAATTGAATAAGCAGCGCATCGCATACCATGCATATTAACCCTTGTTTGTTTTGCAGGTGTCACCGCAGTGTCTAAAGTTTGTTCCCTGTTTCAGGCATTATTGGTCCCAAGCGAGTCCACAGGTACCCGACAAAGGAAATCGTCCGCAACTAGCGATGGACCAGGTACAGAAAGAGCTGGCTGACATGTGTGAAAGGATGGATCGGTTCATGACACTGATGACTGGTATGGTAAAAGGCCAGGAAAAGCTGAGGGAATTGGTTGAGCAACCGAGGCCCGATCCAGAGGTGGAGATACCAAATGCTGAGGGGAACCCTGGTAACCCTGGGAACGCTGATAACCCTGTGAACACTGGTAACGCGGGTAACGCAAATGCTGATGGAAACCCGGGTAATGTTGGCAACACGGGGAATGTTGGAAATGGTATTGGCGGAAGGTACAATGTGAATCAAGGAATTCAGATTAGCAAGCACCCCGTTACTGAAGATTATCAGTATGATCAATTCTCTGTGCACGACGAAGCTCACGAGACCACTCGCCGTATGGATGAGCTTGCTGAGAAGCTCAAATCTTTGGAGTCTCAAAATTCCTTAGGTTTTGATGTCACAAATCTTGGTCTGGTTCAGGGAGTAAGGATCCCTCACAAGTTCAAACCCCCTACTTTTGAGAAATACAACGGGGCTTCTTGCCCACACACTCATCTCCAATCTTATCTGGGAAGGTTGGGAGCTCACACTGAAGATGAAAAGCTGTGGATGTACTATTTTGAAGACAGTCTAACTGGAGCTTCTCGTGAATGGTATTCTCATTTGTCTCGTACTACCATCAAGAGTTGGAAAGACTTGGCAGAGGCTTTTGTCAAGCAATATTAATACAACTTGGACTTGGCTCCGAATCGGACCTTGTTGCAAGGAATGTCTCAGACTGCCAAGGAGACCTTTAGAGAGTATGCTCAGCGTTGGAGACAGATTGCTGCGTCCGTCCAACCACCTATGTCTGAAAGGGAGATGGCGGACATGTTCATGAACACTCTTCAAGGCAATTATATTGAGAGATTGGCTGCTTGCCCGTCAATCAGCTTTGTAGAGATAGTAATTGCTGGAGAAAGAATCGAGAGTCTGTTGAAGATGGGCCGAATTCAAGACAATAGTGGTTCCAAGAAACCGTTTACTGGTAACGGTCAGCGAAGAAGAGAAGGCGAGACAAGCGTTGTGTATGCCGGCAGAGGCAGGGGCAGAGGATGCCCTAATTATTATCAAGATCAAGTGGCCGCAATCACTATTCCTACACATGCTCCTCAACAACAACCGCAGTATCATCCGCGACCCAGGTATAACAATCATCAACAAGGAGGTAATCTAGGTCAGCAACGACACTATCAACAACGTCCAAGGCAGACGAACCGGGTCATCGAGCCAATCCCGATGCCTTATTCTATATTACTTCCCAAGCTGATTGACATGAATCTGGTTACGTTGAGAACTCTGGCTCCACCAATCGATCCCAATAATTTGCCTAGAGGTTATGATGTCAACGCCGGATGTGCTTTTCACTCCAACGCACCTGGCCATACCACAGATAATTGCAAGGCTCTCCAGCTAAAGGTACAAGATTTGAGAGATGCCCAGGCTATCAATTTTTCTCCGGTGCCTAATGTTATCCAAAACCCAATGCCAGCCCACAGCGGGCAGAGGATTAACGCTGTTGATGGTGGGGAAACTTTGAATTTGGTTTCTGATGTGACTAAAGTGAAGACTTCGCTAGCGGTGGTTAAAGACCGACTTTTGAAAGGACGGATTTTCCCGGGCTGTGGGGAAGAGTGCAGAAATTGTCAAGTTGCCGAGAACGGATGTGACAGTCTGAGAAGGGGTATTCAGCAACTGATAGATGAAGGTGGTCTTCAGTTCGATTAGACCCGTCCAGTGAAGAATGATGTGTCGACAATGACGATTTATTTCACTCCTGAAGAAATAAATGTTCCCGAGAGACCCCCTCCGACAATAATATATTTCCCAGAAAGTACAGAACCAGCAACGGTGAACATTGAAAGTCCAGCACCAATTACATTTCACTTTGACAGCCCTCAACCGGTTTTGGTTAGTCCGGTCACCATCACGGTGCCAGGACCTGTTCCGTATGAGAAAGACAGTGCTATTCCGTGGCACTATGGGGCTGATGTCTACTTCCAGGGGCGGAAAGTTGACAATGAAGACATTGACATTGGTAGCTCCGCTGTAGACAATGTTGGAGGGGTTGGTGGATTCACTCGCAGTGGACGCCTATTTGCACCATCAACATTGCGCATGAATACTGAAGCTAAGGCAGCTGCCAAGGCTAAAGGAAAACAGATAGCCACCGAAGAGGTTACTACTGAGGAAGCTCCTCCTAAGACCGCGTTCGAGAAGGAAGTGGATGAGTTTATGAGGATTATCAAGAAAAGTGACTATAAGGTAGTTGACCAGCTAAATCAGACACCCTCAAAGATCTCCATTCTCTCATTATTGATGTGCTCTGAGGCGCACAGAGCAGCCTTGTTGAAAGTACTGAATATGGCCTATGTTCCACCAGAGATAACTGTTAACCAACTGGAGTCGGTAGTTTCAAATGTAAACGCTAGCCATGGGCTAGGTTTCACCGACTATGACCTGACATCTGAGGGCAGGAATCACAACAAAGTCTTGCATATCACAATGGAATGCAAAGGGGTGGTGCTTTCCCATGTGTTGGTTGATACAGGCTCTTCTCTGAATGTTCTTCCAAAGAAAGCCTTAATGAAGTTGGATTGCGATGACATCATCCTGAGGCCAAGTAACTTAGTTGTGAGGGATTTTGATGGCTCTAAGAGATCTGTCTTTGGCGAAGTTGAGTTGCCAGTTAAGATTGGACCGCAGGTGTTCAAGAGCACCTTTCATGTGATGGATATCCAGCCTGCCTATAACTGTCTGCTAGGTCGGCCCTGGATTCATGCTGCCGGTGCTGTTACTTCTACTCTCCACCAGAAGCTCAAATATGAACTAGAAGGTCAAGTCGTCACTGTTTGTGGTGAAGAGGATATTTTTGTTAGCCACCTGTCTACGTTTAAGTATGTGGAGATGGATGGCGAGATGCATGAGATGTTGTGTCAGGGCTTCGAAGCCATAAACATCAGTGAGGTCGCGCCCGAAGCTGTCTTTTCACCTAAGTCTGAGAAGGTCGGGACTTCTATCTCTTCATACAAGCAAGCTATTGAAGTGGTTAAAGCTGGTAATGCCCAAGGCTGGGGCAAATTTGTGGAGCCAGTCATCAAAGAAGACAAGTTTGGATTGGGGTTTACTCCGGAGTCTCAGAAGAATGAAGCCGGTACTTTCTCCAGCGGGGGTTTGGTTTCTCCCCACATCGTCAATGCTGCAGATGAAGACAAGGCTGACAGCGACTGTGACTTAGATAGCTGGATTCGCCCGTGTGTCCTGGGAGAAAAGCTCAACAATTGGTCGTCCGGGTTACTCTACTGAAAGAGTAATTTTTATTGTTTTCCTTTTATTACATGCATAATAAAGTCTTACACCAAGGTGTAATGACTCATCTGTAGGGCCATCCATTTACTTACATTTCGCAACTATTTTCATCATCAATAAAGGACAGCTTTTGCAAACAATTTTGTGTTCTCTTTCTTTCAATTATTTTTAATTTTACAAAAAATGGCAATGTTTCTTTTTCGTTTTTTCTTCTTTCCAAAAAAATCTCGTTCTAAAGTAAAGCATGATCACCCGGATCTCACTGCTAACGACACTGCTATGGCCAAGTATGACTTCGACAATCCTATCTATCAAGCCGAAGAAGGGGTTGAGGAAGATTGTGAATTGCCTGAGGAGTTAGCCAGGTTGTTGAAACAGGAGGACCGAGCTATTACACCTTATTAGGAGGTGATTGAGACTATCAACATTGGTACCGAAGACGACGGAAAGAGAGGTTTGTGGCTTCAGGGGCAGATTGAACTACATTTCAAGGTTCATATCTAATCTTACAGCCACATGCGAGCCATTGTTCAAAATGCTGAGAAAAGAGCAAGAGGTCAGTTGGAATGATGATTGTCAGAAAGCCTTTGAAAGAATAAAAGAGTATTTGCAAGAGCCCCGATTCTAATGCCTCCAGTAGAGGGAAGACCGTTGATCATGTACTTGACTGTGTTAGAAAGGTCAATGGGTTGTGTGCTCGGTCAGAATGATGAGTCAGGTCGAAAAGAGAATGCAATATACTACCTTAGCAAAAAGTTCACCGACTGTGAACAAAGATACTCACTACTCGAGAAAACTTGTTGCGCTTTGGCATGGGCTGCTCGCCGACTAAGACAGTATATGTTGACTCACACGACTCTATTGATATCAAAGATGGATCCAGTCAAGTATATTTTCGAAAAGCCAGCGCTTACCGGAAGGGTTGCGAGGTGGCAAATGATACTGACAGAGTATGACATCCAATACACTTCGCAGAAGGCCATCAAAGGAAGTGTCCTGTCAGACTATCTTGTAGAGCAACCGATTGATGATTACCAACCTATGAGGTTCGACTTTCCTGATGAGGACATCATGTTTCTCAAATCGAAAGATTGCGAGGAACCACTCCCGGAGGAGGGGCCTGACCCTGAATCCAAATGGATTATGATGTTTGATGGGGCGGTCAACGTCAATGGTCGCGGAGTTGGTGCAATGTTGATCACGCCGGAGGGGGTTCATATGCCATTTTGTGCCAGAGTAACTTTTCCCTGCACCACCAATGAAGCCGAATACGAAGCTTGTATCCTAGGACTTGAGGAAGCCATCAACCTACGGATTAAAACCCTGGATGTAGTTGAGGAAAAGAGACTAGCAACTATATGCCATGACCAACTATATCAGAGACGAATGAAGAGAGCGTTTGATCAGAAAGTGCGCCCTCAGGAGTATCGAGTTGGTGAATTGGTACTCAAAAGAATTCTTCCTCCCAACACAGATCACAGGGGCAAATGGACACCGAACTATGAGGGTCCATACATGGTTAAAAGAGTTTTTCTCTGGCGGAGCTCTGATGCTAACAACCATGGATGGCGAAGACTTCCCATCCCCTGTCAACTCAGACGCAATTAAAAAAATACTTCGCATAAAATAGACCCACTGGACAGTAAAAAGAATAGTCTAGGCAAAAAGGGCATCCCGACGAACCAAAAAAAGAATAAAGAGGTTCGGGCAAAAATTAGGGATATAAAAATAAAAAATGTACACCCGGTGAGTCGAAAACCCGAAAGGGCAGCTCAGGTAAAAAAGGGTATCCCGGTGGATTGAAAACCCAAAAGGGCGGTCCACGCAAAAGAGGGAATAAGCGAATGACTGCGATCTGAGTTCATCCGTGTTATATCACCGTTTCTTTCAATCCGGCAATCTTCGAAGGTTAAAGATCGACTAATCATCCACTTCAGAAAGCAAGATGAGCAGAGCGTCTTGAGGACATACGAGTCATAGGAGAGCCGAAACTCAGTGGGACCCCGTATCCACATTGCCATTAGGATAGTTTCTTTCGTTCAATTTATAGCGATCACCTCTTTTCAGGGATCAGCTTCCTGATGTACTCGCCTATTCCTGGCACAAATTTTTCAGTTAAGGAGCCTCTTTATTTTTCATTTATCAGTTTGTTTGCAGAAGATGTCTGAATTCTTGATGAAACATATTGCATATGAATATAATGGTGGCTTTTGCAGATGATTTGCACAGGAAAACATTTAAAATTGCTTTGAATGTGCCTAATCCCGGACGGTGAATTCAAACCGAATAATTCCCCCAGGACATACGTGTGTGATTGCAGGTCATAGGAATTGGATGCCAAGTCATGAATCCTCATCCCCAAGCGGTTGACAAAGGCTCTCCTCAGCAGAGCATGTCCCCCAGTAGAGTTGCACCTTGTATCCCCAGCAACAACGGAGTAGTTGCATACCCAACAGACAAGAGGGTGGTGTTCCCAGTGTTCATCCCATTCCCCAGCAGATTATTTTTAACAGATTTGTTTTGGTCCTCAACTTGAGGACGATTAGCAAGTTCACATCCCCAGCAAAGGTCGATTCCTACGACATTTCCCCAGGAAGTGCTTTCCCCGCAGACTCTCCTCACAGAGCCTCGCCAAACAAAGTTTCCATAGTCGATACTCCCCCAGCAAGGTCAACTTTTCAAAAAAAGCCGATTTATTTTCGGTGGCTCCCCGGTCCCGACAGACGGATCGTTCCCCACAACGCATTCAAGGATTGATACAGCGATCCATTCCCTACCTGAGTTTGCTTCCCCAAGCAGATTTGTTTTTACACCATGCATAACATTTGCATTTGCATGCATATCAAGCATACACATAAGCTGATAAACAGGTTCTTCAAAGCAGACTGAAGAATTACTTTACAATCAAAGTCATGAGATTCAACCAGAGGATCAAGTGTGTGATCCAACATGAGGGTCAATTCGAAGATTCAGCCTGAGAATCATTTTCCAATGAGCCAGCCTGAGGTTCAATTTGAAGATTCAGCCAGAGAATCGCCTACAAGCGTTATTTCCCCAGCAAACCAGCTAGAGGAGTAGATTCACAGTTCAACAGAAAATCAATTTACAAGAGGATCCAGCCCGCGGATCGCAATTTAAAAACAAAAGTCTAATTGAAGGGTCGTTACAACATGTTCTAGCCTGAAGAATATGTACGAAGCCCAAAAAGTGGAATATTCTCGGAGCTGCATATCTAACATGAAGATTGGGTGTAGATTTCGAAAGAGGGTCAACCAGCGCATGCCTCAGATGCGAGATCCTGATGGTGGGAATTTATCATCAAAATAATCCAGATCTAGCCAGAAGATCGAAGTAGATCTAGCCAGAAGATCGAAGTCAGGTCTAGCCCGAAGACCGAGAATAGATTCAGCCAGAGAATCGAAACCAAGAACAGATCTAGCCAGAAGATCAATCCAGATCTAGTCAGAAGATCAAAGTCAGGTCTAGCCCGAAGACCAAGAATAGATTCAGCCAGAGAATCAAAGAAAATAGATTCAGCCAGAGAATCGCAACAAAGTAGATATAGCCAGAAGATCGAAGTAGATTCAGCCAGAGAATCAAACAGAATAGATTCAGCCAGAGAATCGGAACAAAGAAGATCCAGCCCGAGGATCGAAATCGTATCCAGCCCGAGGATCAAAATCGTATCCAGCCCGAGGATCAAAATTAACATCCAACCAGAGGACTAAGTTGAGTATAGATTCAGCCAGAGGATCGAAACTCCAGATTAAGTCAGAAGACTAATTCAGATTCAGCCAGAGGATCGGAAGAGAAATAAATAGCGCGGTGTATTTCAGTATTTTTGTGGTGTTCTCAGAGCACAAATTTTTGGTCTGTCTTTGGTATTCAATCACAGCTCACCCTGTTTGTCTGATAAGCTGTTCGCTTTCATCCTGCTCGGGTTAGCTGATGACTGAATAGGGGCAGCTGTAACACCCCGAAATTTTCCCTCCTCATTCATGCATTCATTTTTAGGTCATTTAACATTTCACATTGCATTTCATCATTATCAATCAGAATTAGATACATTGCATTTCATCATGTCAATCGGGATTAGCTCCAAGAAGCTTGAACATCATCCAGGACACTTTGTGGGTTCTATTTAGATGATCAGTCAACACAAGGGAAAGACTTGAGATACTTCCAACAGGTTCAAATGGGGTCTATTCGTCAGTCAAAATGTTAATCTTGAAGGAGCAAAAGTTTGTTCATGAGCTGTCATGCTTGCTAGGCGAGTAGAATGGGTCGCCTAGCGAGTCCCAAGAAAAGCCACCAGAGTCACCTACGCTCAGAGGAATTTCTTGAACTGTCATGCTCGCTAGGCGAAGCCCACGTGTTTAAAAAAAAATAAAATTAAAAATAAAATAAAAAAATAAAAAAATATATAAAATATAACAGAAAATTTTTGGACTTGGGCCTCTCTCATTTGAGCCCACAGGTCCACAAAAATCAGGTTATAAATTCAGAGTTTCAGTGAAATAAAAGGCCATTCTATTCCTATTACCCTGGCTGGGAAAAGATAATGAGAGAAGAGCTAACAGAGTTCAGAGCAACCTCAAGAGACTGAAGGGAGCTCATCTGCAAAGAACCAATTCCCTCTCATATAAACCCTAAGAGTGCTTTGCAAACCCAACCGTGCCATTCAATTTCAATCGATCCTCCCCAATCATGTATGCCCTATTTCCACTACTTTATACTTTCAACCTGAAATTTTTGATACCCTTTTAATGCATTTGTTTGACAAGAGGTTTAGGCCTCCTACCCTTGGTTGCTTTTTGTGAGCTTTTTGTGAATTTTAATGGCATGATTCATGTGGTTACATTTTGATTTGGGGGCAACTCTTGATTACCCTATCTTGTTTCTCTAACCTGTTTGTTGAGTTTTTTTGTTAGGGCTCACATGACTCTTGCAGAGATGGCCTGGTGTCCCACTTTATTTGTGGGATACCACCTGGAGGTTTATTCCGATTACCTGTACTGACTCACTTTCTTTGATGGTGCTAGCTTGAGAGATCTCTGGGTTTCTTATTCCTTTATTTTCTGTTGCTTCGGATCTTTATCCGTGTGGTAGATCTCTTGACCCCCTTTATCTGTCCCGCATTTTACTACTTTTTGCCTAAAGACCTCCGTGAAAAGGCAATTGACGGATAGAAGGGATCAATAGTCAATCCCCCGTTATTCAGTGCGTCGTTCTTTAAGATCACACTACGTGTCGATGCTTCAGAACAAAAACCCCAGATCTTTTGTCCGGTCGGTCAGTGGAGAGGGTTCCACCTTTCTGAACCCCCACGCCTTGTCATGAGCTCACCCCGTCCAGGGTTAAGAGCTATGAGGTCTTATCCTCAGTACCCCTTTTGCATAAGCATCCCTGAAACACCAACCAACTCATTGAATTTTCTTCTCCTAAGAACACGTTAACTCCTTCTACTACAGGCGAGTAAGTCTCCAAAGGTCGAGCATCCGGTAGATTGCGTAGTAACGTCGTTCGCCCAAAAACACAACCCTTAACCCGTAGTTAGCCGAACTACGGCTTGCTCTGATTCTCATTCCAGATGAGATACGCAGGCATAAGACGCGATGTCTTAGCGAGCACACTCCTCTTTAACCCATAGGTAGCCGAGCTACGAAGACTCTGATTCTCATGTTCAAATGAGATACGTATGCAGTGGATGCGACATCCGTGCGAGTCATTTTCTTTTGACCCCCCTTTTAGTAAATAGTATATTAGATAAACCTACACCCTTTAGACAAGAACAACAAAAGTGGATCCCGTAGAGTACTACGGATGCGTAGGGGTGCTAATACCTTCCCTTCGCATAATCGGCTCCCGAACCCAAGATTTGGTTGCGAGACCTTGTCTTTTCCTTTCCTTTTTCCAGGTTTATTTTGAGCGTTTCCTTTCCCTCCGTTGGGATAAATAACGCACGGTGGCGACTCTTCTGTCTTTTCTTTTTCGCCGGTTGTTTTTTTTTCGCAGGTAGGTTACGACACAAGCGTAGCAAGAGCATCTGCCATCCGATTCTCATCTCGAGGATTATGATGGAAGTCAACCTTAGTAAAGAAAGTTGAAATCCTCCTCGCATAATCTCTGTATGGGATGAGGCCAAGCTGATTCGTCTCCCATTCACCCTTAATCTGATTAACCACAAGGGCCGAATCACCATAAACATCAAGATGTTTGATCCTAAGATCAATACATTCTTCCAATCCCATAATACAGGCCTCATACTCCGCCATATTATTCGTGCATTTGAAAGTTAGCCTTGCTGTAAAAGGAAAATGTGTGCCTTGAGGAGTAATAATCACTGCCCCAATACCATTTCCATACTGATTAACATCACCATCGAACACCATACCCCATCGGGAACCAGGCTCTGGCCCTTCATCAAGCGTAGGCTCATCGCAATCTTTCATCTTCAAATACAGAATCTCCTCATCAGGGAAGTCGTACTGAACAGGCTGACAATCTTCAATTGGTTGATGTGCCAAATGGTCAGCCAAGATACTACCTTTAATAGCTTTCTGAGCTCGATACTCAATGTCATACTCAGATAACAACATCTGCCAACGGGCAATCCTCCCAGTTAAAGAAGGCTTTTCAAAGATATACTTGATTGGATCCATTTTGGATATCAACCAAGTCGTATGATTCAACATATACTGGCGTAAACGCTTAGCAGCCCAAGCCAAATCATATCATGTCTTCTCAAGCAGTGAGTACCGAGACTCACAATCAGTGAACTTCTTACTCAAGTAGTATATTGCATATTCTTTCTTCCCTGATTCATCTTGCTGACCCAATACACAACCCATGGAATCATCAAGCACAGTTAAGTACATAATCAATGGTCTCCCTTCAACAGGCGAGGACATGATCGGAGGCTCAGACAAATACTCTTTAATACTGTCAAAGGCTTTTTAGCAATCCTCGATCCAATCATGACGCTGATCTTTCTGAAGGAGCTTGAATATAGGCGCACATGTGGCAGTCATGTGGGATATAAGTCTTGAAATGTAATTCAAGCGGCCAAGAAAACCTCGGACTTGCTTCTCAGTTTTGGGTGCAGGCATCTCTTGTATTGCTTTGACCTTAGCAGGATCAACTTCAATACCTCTTTCGCTGACAATAAAGCCCAATAACTTGCCGGAACGGACTCCAAATGTACACTTGTTCGGATTCAGGCGGAGTTTGTATTTCCTCAAACGCTGAAAAAGCTTTAACAAGTGCTTTACATGTTCAACTTCCGTTTTCGACTTTGCAATCATATCATCAACATACACCTCAATCTCCTTGTGCATCATATCATGAAACAAGGTAGTCATAGCTCGTTGATACCTGGCTCCGGCGTTCTTCAAACCGAAGGGCATCACTCGATAACAGAATGTTCCCCAAGGTGTGATGAATGTTTTCTTCTCCATATCCTCGGGTTCCATTTTAATCTGGTTATAACCGGAAAATCCGTCCATAAATGAGAAAACATTGAATTTAGCCGTATTGTCTACCAACATATCAATGTGTGGTAGAGGAAAATCATCTTTCGGACTAGATTTATTTAAGTCACGGTAATCCACACACTTTCGGACTTTTCCATCTTTCTTAAGCACGGGCACAATATTGGCCACCCATTGAGGATATGTAGAAGTCACCAGAAACCCCGCATCAATTTGCTTATGAACTTCTTCTTTGATCTTCACTACCATATCAGGATGAGTTCTTCTGAGCTTCTGCTTCACAGGCACACACTCAGGCCTCAAAGGCAGGAAATGTTGCACAATATCAGTATCTAGACTAGGCATGTCTTCATATGACCAGGCAGAGACGTCGACATATTCTCGCAGCAACTCAATCAACCCCTTCTTGACAGACTCTTCCAGGAGTGCCCCAATCTTCACTTCACGAATGCAGTCTTCAGACCCCAAGTTGACTGTTTCCAGGTTCTCAAGATGCGGCTGAATGATCTTCTCTTTGTGCTCAAGTAGACGTGTAATCTCATCAGGAATCTCTTAAACATCATCTTCTTCTGCCTCAAATACAAGGAACTCAAAGTTGGGAGATGACGTTGGATCATTATGTTCAATGGGTTTGATCAACCTACATAATGATTTTGAGTATAAAAGAGATTTCAGAATTCAAGCAAGGCAAATCATTATGCAGATGAAAAGATTGATTTTATTCTCTTTTTAGGGTTTTATGGTGATCACCAATTTCATGCAAAAAAGCAAAAAGGGAAAATAATTTGGAAAAACAAACATTTAACATGTGATTATTGAATGAATATCATTGTATTAATCAAATTGCGAACAATGTCATCACTTCTCCTTTTGGCATGGGAGAAGGGTTTTCAAACAAAATGAACATATTACGTGGACTTGTGGATAACTGTTGGAACATCAACAACGACCCAATTATTGCAGACTCCTTCAGGGATGACAAAGTTGCCAGGATCTTCCTCTTCATCATCTTCCACTATGGCAGCAGCCTCTTGATCTTCGACAGTGTGGATAAAACCACCACTCTGGAACATCCCACGCTCATTGGAAACACCGGAAGAGTACCCTATGCCAGCTCGGGATTTTGTATCTTCCAATTTGATCATTTTCCCCAAACCAGTAGTTGCACCATGCTCAATGGCCAACTTAGCATCATTATAGGAAGCAAATGAAGAAGGTCCTTTCCTTGAAGGCTCAACAATAGATAAGGCTTGGAACGGAGTTCCAACCTCATCCTCAGCGTCAATATAGGAAAAGGAAGATAAATGACTGACCAAGAGAGCCTTTTCTCCCCCTATCACCACCAACTTCTTGTTTTTCACAAACATCAATTTCTGGTGTAGGGTGGATGTCACGGCGCCTGCCTCGTGAATCCATGGTCTACCAAGCAAACAACTGTATGATGGATGGATATCCATGACCTGGAAAGTGATCTGGAAATCACTAGGTCCAATCTTGATCGGGAGTTCTAATTCGCCGATCACGGTTTTGCCTGATCCATCAAACTCTTTCACTACCACTCTACTATGGCTCATGGGAGGCCCCTGGTAAGAAAGTTTAGCCAGAGTGGATTTTGGCAACACATTAAGCGATGATCCTGTGTCTACCAACACATTAGACAAGGCATCATCTTTACAATTCATTGAAATGTGTAGAGCCAAATTGTGGTATTTTCCCTCCTCGGGAAGATCAGCATCACAAAAGCTCAAATTGTTGCAAGCGGTTATGTTTGCAACAATGCTATCAAACTGTTCAATTGTGACATCGTGATCCACGTATGCCACGTCCAACACCCTCTGCAAAGCTTCACGGTGTGGCTCAGAATTCATCAACAAAGATAGGACAAATATCTTTGATGGCGTTTGTAGCAGCTGATCAACAATGTTATATTCACTCCTTTTGATGAGCCTTAGCATCTCATCACCGTCCTATTTCAATATGCTAGACTAGCCAACCAGGACAAGAGTACTATTATTCTTTACAACAACAGGGTTAATACCCTTCAAAACAAGAACCAAATTATTGGAAGAAGAAGTCCCCACGGGACCGACAGGATTAACGACTGTTTTCTTCACAACGTCCTCATGGGGTTTCGGCTGCGGCGAGAAAACACGACCGTTACGGGTCACACCACTAACGTCTGAGATGCTTACTATGAAAGTTGAGGGCAACGACACCTCCTTCCCATCTTCTAGCATAACTGCGTTGTACCTGTAGGGAACAACCTTATCTGACGAATACGGGACAGGACCCGCTGGCTTGATCACAAGAGTGGGAGATACCCTCTTCTTGCTGCCATCATACTTGACGACAACAGGCTCTGGTATTCTAAATACAGGGGAAATAACATCAACTTCGTCCTCATTATGATGCTGAAGTATTTCGATCATTCCTTGATCCAGCATCTCTTGGATGTCCTTTCTATCTTGTCGACATCCTCTCTCGTTGATAGTGCACACCTGGCACCTATCATGATCATGCTCATAATGACTATATCCTCACAACAGTTTATGCATTTCGACCAAAGATTGCCTACTATCATTAACATACAGGACTTTGTATTTGCCAGGGCATCCCTGAACCATATTCACAGCAACCTTCCCATGTTTAGGCAATGGGTTCTTCTTCACATTAGGATCTAAGTCCTCGAAAAACAAAATACCGCTTCTCACAAGGTCTTGCACCTTGGTCTTCAACGGGTAGCAATTTTCCACGTCATGTCCGAGAGCACCGGAATGATATACACAGTGTAATTCAGGCTTATACCACCACTGAGGGTTGGTCGGTACAGTGGGAGGGTCTCGTGGAGTAATTAATTTTCTATCGATCAGAGAAGGATAGAGCTCAGCATAAGACATTGGAATCGGATCAAAAGTGACCCTCTTCCTTTCGTAGTTGTTGGTGCTGCTGTTATTGTTGTTTCGAGGCTGGTAGGCCTGCTATTGCTGACGATGTTGTTGTTGATATTGTTGATGTTGTTATTGTTGATGATGATGAACTTCTCGAAAGGTAGGTGCTATATGAGCCACCTGGTGTTGGCTGACGGCAGGGCGAATATTCTTCCTCTTCACGGAGGGCCTTCTTTTAATATGGGAGAGCACATCATGTGCCTCTCCCTCCTTCTTCTTCGCAAAGCTCCCATACCTCTTTGTGGAAGAGCTATCCTCCCTAGACAAACGTCCTTCACGGACCCCTTCTTCCAGTTTCATTCTCATATTCACCATTTCAGTGAAGTCCGAGGGAACACTGGCAATCATCCTCTCATAGTAGAAAAAGCTCAAAGTCTTAAAAAATATCTTTGTCATCTCTTTCTCTTCCAGGGGTGGCACTATCTGAGCTGCCAATTCACGCCATCTTTGGGCGTACTCCTTGAAGGTTTCCTTCTCTTTCTGGGACATCGCCCTCAACTGGTCCCTATCAGGAGCCATATCCATATTATATTTGTATTGCTTGACGAAAGCTTCGCCAAGATCGTTGAAAGAGCGAATGTTCGCACTATCAAGCCCCATGTACCACCGGAGCGCGGCACCTGATAAGCTATCCTGGAAGTAGTGGATAAGCAGTTGATCGTTGTCTGTTTGCGTTGACATCTTGCGAGCATACATCACAAGATGGATGAGCGGGCATGTGTTTCCCTTGTATTTCTCAAAGTCAGGTACTTTGAATTTTACAGGGATCTTCATGTTGGGCACAAGGCACAACTCAGCAACACTCTTACCAAAGATGTCCTTACCCCTTAGAGTCTTCAGTTCCTTGCGCAACTCAAGGAATTGGTCTTTCATTTCATCCATCTTCTCATAAACATCTGGGCCCTCAAATGGCTCAGAATGATAGATGGTGTCTTCAACTCTTGGTAAAGTGTGCACAACAGGAGGTGGAACAGATAGGACCGGGATAGATGCCGGCAGAGAAGCGAGAGTAGGAGCAAAACCCTCAGGCACAAAATTGGCGGGCATTCCCCAGGGGCACTCGGCTGGCATAGAAGGAGCAAAGTGGGCTGTGGCAGCAGGCACAGTTGAAGAAGCTATCTCTGAAATAACTGTCCTCGCGGGAGGAGTTGCAGGAGTTGGCGACGATTGGCTCTGGGCAGCCAGCACTGACTCCATCATGGTAGTCAGCCTAGCTATCTCATCCTTCAGTTCCCGGTTCTCTTGCTCTAAATGCTCCATTATCTTGGAAGATTAGCCCTGGTGTTATACCAGTGCGTCAACTTATCTTCAAAATAAATGAAGAGCAAAGAGTTAGACCACTGATCAAGAGCTCAGAACAAAACCTGCTTATGCATATGATGCATGCAAATGTTTGTGCATATGATTTGTTTTTATTTGAGGAACTTTTTAGAGATCTATTTGCAAATATTTGAAAATATTAATCTGCTAAGACATATATGGAATACTCATAGTAATAATATTTGGAAAAACTTTTACACCAAAGAAGTAGTACAGTTTTGGTAACCAAATACAATACAAGAGGAAAGGAGAATAAACATCCTATGGATCCCTAGAAACAATCGTCCAAAGCTCCCGAGACCGAAAGATAAGCTGCACGAAGCCTCTTCACCTCTCTCTCATAGGCTGCTTCCATATCTGCCTTCTCCTTGGCGAGTCGATCATACTTCCTCTTCCAAAACCTGGATGACTGAGGAAGAAGATAAGTAACCACATCATCAGGCTCATCAATGACCTGATGCTCTAGAAACTCTATCACTGCATCTTTATCTCTGAGCTGCTGAAGAAGTTCCTCTCGCTCACGAACCCAAGCACGCGACCGGTCTTCCTCTTTCAACTCCTCTACTCCTTGGTTAGGGAGGGTTGAAGGCCCAACCATAACCATATGGGTAGGTCTCGAATAATTATAAGGCATGCGATACTCAAAATCTCTCTTCCTCACCCAAGAGGTGTAGGGTTCCAAAACAATGCAATTTTTTGGACCAAGCTCCTTCTTTCCCTTCCTATGAACTTTGCGCTAGGCGCAGACCATCCTCTCTTTCAAATTCTGGGGATCTTTACCCTCTTGAAAGAACACACCTTCCAACAGAACGTTGTTAGGTTTATCCTTTAAGGGGAACCCAAGCTGACGGCGAGCTAAAACAGGGTTGTAGTTAATTCCACCACATGTACCAAGAAGAGGCACATTGGAGAATTCACCACAAGAGTCAATAATATAGACACCATCATACAAACGGTTATACTAAAATATATCATCATTAGTGAGAGACATAAGTCTCGTGGACCACCGTAGACATCCCTTGTTCTCCTTGAAGGCAAGCGTCTGAAATAAACCACTTGTACAGAAGAGGCAAACAACACACAATGGATCCACCACCCTTTGCATTCATCATATGCAAAGAGAAATAAGTGTCACCCAACAGAGTAGGAACAGGATTAAGAGTAGAGAAAATCCTAATAGCGTTCACATCCACAAAATTGTCGATGTTGGGAAATAACACTAGCCCATAGATGAGAAGTACAAATACAGCTTCAAAGGCGTCCTCACTCATGGCCTTCCCAAACAAAGTAGCTTGGGCGATGAGAAAATCAGATGGGAGACCTTGAATTCCACCTTTGGTAGTCATATGAGCAACAATGTCAGATACATCTATATGAAGCAGATCAGCAATCTCTTTGGAAAAAGGAACCCTCTCCAAACCACTGAACGACAATTGATCCAGTATAGGTATACCCACAATATAGGCATACTCGTCAAGTTTAGGCAAAAGCTGGAAATCCGGAAAAGTGAAGCAACGATACAGAGGATCGTAGAACTGCACCAACACACTCATCAGACCCTCATCCATCTTGGTAGAAAGAATAGACAGAAGCTTCCCATGGCGAGCTTTGAACTCCAAGGGATCTAATACATAAGATGTCAAACTCCTTAACTCTTTCAAGTCGGGTTGTCTGAAATTGTACTTCTTCGTATTCCTTCTTTGCTTATCCATGTCTCTGAAAATTTGAAAATAGACCTCTTAAGTTCCTTGAAATTTTTCTTTGTTGATGATATGGATACAAATGAATGCATGAATGCATGGATGCGACAATCATACTCAAGGATCAAGCAAGTCACGCCACACAAAGGTCACGGGATGGATCAAGTCATCCTCAATATCAATCATCCATTTTGGTGAATTATGGTTTACACCTTATCAACACCCAAGTTCCATTGATATTGAGGATATACGAGAACGGATCAACCGCGAATCAAAGGTTTGTTGTAAGTCACGAGCATGGAGTCTCGGTTAAGAACCACCCAATGGGAGTGTACTATGGTTAAACCTGACAATCATGTTCTAAAAGAGGTTCCCATAGTCATCATCTCATCTTTCGGATATTATCGGATGAAACGACTACTCGTCCTCCAAAAATATTCTCAAGAGAGACTCTTATGAGTGTAGTATTGCGTAACAATCGTATCAAATCTTACACTTGAACGATCTTCGCACTACGTCCTAATATAGGCCAAGATGGGCTAGGTATCTAAAGTCCTTGGCTTCTAAGGTTTATATTAGAAAGAGTAATGCCTAACCACGACTACTTGTGTGAAATTATTGATCCCAATATGACCTCCACCAAGTGAATGGGCTTGCAAGTAAACTTGCTAAGGAATAACTCCACACAAGTCAACAAGACTATGCCAAGTAAGTGCACTCGAGTTCGGGTATAGAACTCATCTCACAAGAAACCACCAAGCACACAAGCAATTAGTATATCAAACAATTCATACATTACAAACAATACAGTCATCCCAAATTTGCACAAAAATATGTCACAAATAAAATAAACATACAACACACATAAGCAAAAAGTAGCCTAAACCCACTAGAGAGGAAAAGTTCATCCCCAGTAGAGTCGCCACTTTTTTGTAGTGGGGTATTCGTTACCTTATGGTTTATTGACTAAACCAAAAGTAAACATACAATTCGAGTCGCCATCGCACTTTTATTTGTCTAAAGGAAAGGCTAAAAAGCGAACAAAAGCCAAGTAAGAAGTTTTATCAAGTCAAAAACTAATAAAAATGTCAGAGATCTAGGTAAGGGGGTTGGTTATGAGATGGGAAGGTTTTAAGCACCCAAAACATCCTTAGTACTCTAAGGGAACCTCTTTTTGCAAATGTGCGTTGTAGGTTGGTATTTGTGAAAATATGTGCAAAAGATTGGGGGGATGAGAAAAGAATAGATTATATTTAAAAAATTTGTTGTTTGAATGGATGAACCCATTGCCTATGTACCATCACAAAGGCAGGATCAAAACCTCGTAGTTCGGGGTAAAAATCTCAAAGATTGGTGAATTGATTTGATCAAAAGCCTTAAGGTCTTTTGTTATCAAAGGGAGAAAACTCAACCTAAACCAACAATCCACCATGTGAGGAGAGCTTTAACATACTAGTGAGGGGTTAACCCTATAATAAGTATGGAAGACTTATAGTCCAATCACTAAGGATAAGGTGAGGTTTACATCAACCACTATGATAACTCAAACCTATGACTAATATTTATGAAAAAGGTTTTAACAAAGGTGGCCATTGGAACCACAAAAACAACTTGAAGTGAGTTGTATTTACAAGTTAAGGGTATTTACAAAATGAGGTCAAAGTTGAATTAAGGTTCATTCACAATGAGTATTAATGAAAAGATTTTGAAAAGTCAAAGGCATAAGGCCTAGGTTTCTAATTTGAAAATAATGTCAAATTTGCACATAAAGAGTTTGCCTTGGGTTAGAGTGGAGAGAAGAAGAGAAGGGCTAGTCCTAAAGCATACAAAGATAAGAGAAGAGATAAAACCCTTTGAGTTCCTTTTCTTAAGATCATAGAGATGATTTAAGATGCTCCTTTCCTTTGGACTTAGCAAGCAACAAGCAATCAAAACAAATATACATTCAAGCTCCTAGGATCTCCATTTGGCTTGTCTCTCATAACTTGGCTACTCATGACAATGGTCCTTCTTACTATCTCAAGATGGAATCCCTATCACACAAGAACAAACATCAAAAAGTTCACAACACCATAAGAGGAATGGACAAAGAATGAGTTTTGGAAAGGAGTCCTTTGAAGTCAACTTTAAGATTTAGCATTCTAAAGGCATGAGGCCTAGTTGCTCTTCAACAAGTTTAGCATTCTAAAGGCATGAGGCCTAGTTGCTCTTGAACTCCTTTAAGCATAGGTAAGGTCCTAATTCTAAGTCCTTTCTCCTTTTTGCATTGGGTTCACACAAACAAAGACAAAACAAACACAAAGCAACAATATATTTATATACAATAATGAGCTCAAATGAGCAAAAGGAAAATGACATAAACATAAAATATGAGCTCAAGTGAGCAAAGTGAAAAAAAGCAATATGAATAAATGAGAAAGAAATAAATTGCATTAAAGTAAATTGCAAGAAATTAAATGCTCAAGTTAAAGTTAGTAATTAGTGGTTATGTTAAGCAGTCGTAAGTGGACTAATGTAGTAGCCACACCTATCTGAGGCCGGTCAATAAAACTATAGGCAAATAAACACAAGTTAGAGATCATGACTAGTAAGCCAAGCTCCTACAACTTGCCATGCCAAAAGAAAAGAGGAAAGGCCTTGTATGGACTTTAGGTTTTTTTGCTTGACCAAGAAGCAACCTATCTTGGACACAAAGCAACTCACTTGATCATGGATCAAGTTGAGTTTGATTTGGATCAAAGAAGGTTAAACCTCTCATATGTCAAGACCAACCATAAGACATTAACTCATTGACCAAAATAAAAAGAAATGAGATGAAGATGAAATGAATAAAAGGAGAATTCAAATATCAAAAACACAATGATCAAATGTGAATCAAATCATCACCAACCAATGTAAAACAGAAGAAAAATGAAGATTAGAAGTCAACAAGTCAAACATATATTTTTTGGTATTTTTGGAATTAAAATAAATGCAAAATTAAAATGGACAAAATGTGGTCAAACCTCAAATTCAATTCAAATCAACTTAAACAAGTCCAATTAAATTCTCATAGGTCTAACATGGTCAAACAAGGTTTGACAAATTTTCTCAACAATTTTTGAAATCAGAAACTAATTAAAATCAACTAAAAACAATGAAAAATAACATAAATGAATTAAAATCTCAAATAAATCTCAAATCAATTTAGAAATTGATGAAACTATTTTTCATAGACTTATCATGATCCATATGTGTTAAGAAAATATTTTTGGAATTTTCAGATATCAAAAAGTATTTAACATGAATTAAAAACTATTAAAAACAAAATAATTCACAAAAAATATTAAATGAAGTCACAAAAATAATTAAAAATCAAATTATGAAACTAGATTTTTCAAGAAATTTTTTGCCATTGGTCTCATTTTTTTGTGACTTCAAATAAAATATTTATGAATTTTTGAAAATAAAAGAAATTAAAAGAAATTAAAACAAAAATAAGAAAATATCAAAAATCCAAAGCGCTTGGATGAGTTCATTAAATGACGTGGCCCATATCCAAAGGCTCAGAGGCGCGGATACACCATGGTCCTTGGTCAAGCGCGCAACATGTGTAATTAAAACAAGTCAACACAATCAAAGGCTGAGATTATAACGTTTGAGCCTGATCTGAGGGACACAAAGCATCCACGTGGGGATGGTGGTGGAAACAGCCATCTTCTCCGACCAGAGAACCAACTCCGACCACCACGCGCAGGTTTTTGAAACTTAATGAAAATAAACAAGCAAGGTATCAAAATGAAGTTGGGGTGATGTACATCACCCCTGTAACCTTGGATCTTCCTCAATGTTTCTATTTAATGAGAAATCAGAGCTTGAAAATCAAGGTGCACAAACTGAAATAGCACGATTCATGAAATTAAAACCACCACTGGCCTGCCTCTTGCTCGAGGACTTCAGAAAACAGTTCAAACTCAAGCAATTCACATTGTGTAGCAAGATCCAGATCAAAATAGTTGAGTGATATACCTCTGAAATGCAGCTTTGAACAACACGATTTGCTCAAGTTCTTGATCCAATTTTGATCTGGAGATGTGATGATGATGCAAGGCTATGAAATTAAGACTTGAAGATCAACTAATGATGTTGAAATTCAAACTTGAAATTGAGAAATGAAAACTGAAATTCCTTTGAGTGAGGTTGGGTTTCCAATTCAGCAGAGTTTTAGATCACCTTGAGGTTGTATTTTGAATGAGTAAGAGCTTCTATTTATAGTTGAGCTTGATGCAAAGGGGTGATTTGCTCGTGTGCATGAGAATTGGATCTTTCATGCATGGGCCTGTACAGGCGCTTGCAAAGCCCAAGGATGAATGGAAATGCATGCTGAAGTCACATGGAGTTGAATTGGACGTGCAATTGGCCTGGTATTTGCTTGCATTTCAAGTTATGGTGTGAATTGCCAAAATGCACATAAACATTCATCTCTTTGAAAGTCCCACATGGAGAACCCAAAAATGGTCATATAAGTAATGGTTGGAAAGCTATTGACATAAGGAATAAAAGTTATGTTGGGCAAAAATCGATTTGGAGTTTGGAAATTTATGAAAAATGGCCTTGAAGTTTGGGGTACAAAACATGTCTAAGTTCTCTTTGAAATCTTTTACCAAAAGTGATCAACTTCAAGCCCTTCTGTTTCAGTGATACAAGCCTCAAATGGAAAAACCTACAACATCAAAGTTGTATATCTTTTCAATATGATCAGTTTAGACCTAAATTTTACATCATTTGGATTTTTAATGAGAAATTTATGGACACTTGAAGTTGGACTTTTTTCAAATTCAATGACTTTGGTCCAAAGTGACCTATAATGTTTTGTATTATCACATGTGTTTCTTTTAGGATTATGAGATTTTGTCCAACATAAAATTTGAATTAGATGTCTTATGCTTTCCAATGCAATTGGTCTCACCTCAAAATCATAAAAAAAAAGGAAGTTCGGTCCTTGGGAAGTTGACCCAAAATTAGGGTTTTAGTCAAAATGACCTATAATGTTTTGAAGTGAATGATGACCTTCAAAGTTTCATATGGATTTTTGATGAACATGAAAGTTGTTCATATGGTTCTTAAGAACAGTTTTTCTCTTGGGATCATCTTCATTTGACAAACACATCAAAAGTTAGGTCTCAGAGATCCTCAGTTTAGTCAAATGACTTGACTGGTCAACTTCTCAAGGCCAAACTTCAAATCTTGATGAATGAATGATTGAGGATACTCACATAAGCTCATATATGCATAAAATAATGAATGAAAGAACTTCCCTAGATTGAATTTGATCATAGGTTGAGGTTGCTTCATGAGCAAGGCACAGTCAATGCATAGTTGAATTAGGGTTTCCTTGGGGAACAATCCTCAAGCCCCTTGGGTTATTTTGATCAAATTGGCAAATTGAGATACTTGGGAGACATATATGATGATTAGGAACTTTTTGGACCATTTTCATGCTTGTTCTCACCTTCATCTAACCACTTCATTGAGCTTAGGAGCCTCCTAGGAGCATTGGAGCACATGATCACTTGAGCTTCAAAACAAAAGAGTTAATGACATATTTTTGTGCTTTTTGTTAGTAAACAAAATAAGAAAAGCAATAATATACAATACAAGCAGGCTTGGTGGTCTCAAACCACTCACACAAGTCCCAACCATAGGTTAAGGAGCCAAACATGCTATGATCCTTGAGGCAATGCAATGAGCAATGATATGATGCCACGAGGGATCTTAGGGTCAAAATTAGGGTCTTACAGAGTGTCCTATGAATCCATCATTATACGCACACGAAGCATTAGGATCGTGGTTATTGCGGAATGGAGGAGTGGCCACAGGTAATTTCTTTGGTATGATTGCCCCCACATGAACCAGATAGGGGACTAATTCAGAGTACGACACCAAAATTTTGTCAAACTGGGGGCGGTTCCCAAAATTGTTCCCTCGGTTCTGTGCTCGATTAAATTGTTGGTTTGGATTTCTCTAAGTGGATGTTGATTGTCGATTGTCTCTCTGCGGTTGATACTGGAAAGGCGATTGCTGGTATTAAGCCGCAGCGACATACAGATAAGGATAGTACGACATAGGGGTTGTCGGAACTCGATGTCGGGGCTGAGCCTTCGCCATTACAGTGTTTGGTTCCCCCTTCTTCTTCTTTGCGAAGCCCCCATACGGTCTCTTGTTGACTGACTGTGGCGCGGTCGTGTCTCTTATCTTCCCCGATTTCAGCCCACTCTCAACACGTTCCCCAATTGTGACCATATCGGCGAAGTTTGTTGATGAACTGCTAATCATTTTCTCAAAATACAGCCCATGCAGCGTGCCCATGAAGATGTCAACCAACTCATTATCAGATAGTGTTGGTCGAACCCTAGACGCCATTTCGCGCCACCGTTGAGCATACTCTTTGAAGGTTTCATTAGATCTTTGCGACTGGTTCTGTAGTTGAAGCCTTGTTGGAGCCATGTCAAGGTTGTACTTGTATTGTTTCAAAAATGCCTCGGAGAGGTCTCTCCATGATCGGATCTTCGAACGCTCCAAACTCATATACCAATCCAAGGAAGCCCCAGTCAGGCTGTCTTGGAAGCAATGAATCAGTAGGTTGTCGTTATCAATGTGCAAAGCCATCTTTCTGCAATACATGGTGAGATGACTGCGGGGACAACTAAGACCTTTATACTTGGGGAGATCATGCACTTTGAATTTCTGAGGCAACACTATGTTCGAGACCAAGCAGAGGTCTCGAGCGTCTATTCCAAAAGAAGAGAAGCCCTCAATGGCCTTTATTCTGTCGTCCGGGAGTTGGTAATCCGCCTGTTTGGCCGGATCAACAATGGGAGGAGTGACCTGACTGGCTGGTCGAGAGGCTTCAGGAGGAACCACATTGGCGGGTAAGAGAAGCCTGGTGGCACAGTCTGAGCAGCAGTGGGAGGTTGAAAGTATTGCATCCCAGGTTAAGCATTGGGAGCCTGAGGTGCCCCTGCCTGCATATACTGGGATGCAGGGTTCACCATCATGGGCACAGGTCCTGCCCCTGGGTAGCCAAAAGGGACGGGGATCTGGATGGTGCTCGCAGCTTGAGCAGTCTAGCTAGACAATTGAAAATGGATGCGCGGGCCTCGGTAGTCTTCTTCGTCATTGGGGAGGTCATTAGGGACTTGACCTTGGTGGTCCTCCGGGTCAGCAGCAATGACCGGGGTGGTTTGGAGAGCATGGAGAACCCAAGGGAAACCAAAGTTTCCAGCAGCAGTGGCAAGAGCCGAGTGAGGGAACAAAGCTTCCTCACTAGTGAGGCTAGCAGCAAGGTGAGGAGGCATTCCCCACAGGTAGGCAGCAGCAAGCCTAGCAGGATCCGTGGGTATCACCTGGCGATTCACAATGTTAGGCACCACAGTTTCCGCCGAAGGATCGACGGTAATGCCAACGGCAATATCAACAATGATCATCCCAGCAGTACGGGTGACGTTGGCAGCAGTAGAGGCAGGGTTCCTCTGAGATTGGAGGAGCTCAAGGATGATCTCCATATTGCCCCTGAACAAATTTATCTCTCCTTGCACCTGGGAAAGGGATTCACGGACAACATCGTTGTCGGCTTCGTATTCGGCCATGATGTTAGTTTTGTTGGAGCGGGTGTAGTACGGATGACGAGTCGTCATTGTTTCTGCAGCAAAATGGCGGGTGTAAGCATTTTGTTTTGTGATAGCTTTTGGCAAGTATATGCAGTGATGCATGTGTGCATGCAAAAAGATTTGATGTGTGCATTTAACATTACTATTATTTGTTTGTAAAGACAAAAGTTCCAAGGAATCCACGAGTCTATTTAACACAAGCAATTATGAAGTGAATAAAGAGAGACAGTTTATGAAGCCAATAATCGAGAAACTCTTTTATTCCATGTCAATAAAACAGAATACAAATACATCAAGAAAATGGCCATCGGCTACAAGAAGATCACATCAGTCCAATCAGACCTCAATCTACTGAAATACAAGCAGCTAGAAACAATTAGATAACAACTCCTCATAGTAAGCTTGTGATTTGGGAGACAGGCAGGCACCCCATTTTCCCAACATCGCACTTTCTTCAAATGAGGGGTTGTTCACAACCGTCTTCCCTCGGTCGGAGTGGTTTTCAGGACGCTCATTCAACTGTATGTTACTGTCATTTGGGTTCCCATGTGACTGCTCCTTCAGCTTTTGGATCTCTTCTAACTTCTGATTCAGCTCGTACCGGTTTTGGCGAAGGGTGACTTCTAGTTGTTTGTTGCGGCTTCTTTCATCCTTCAACTCCTTCTTACAAGCTTCTAGAAGGCTTTGAAGCTTCTTCATTTTCTCCATGTGTTCTAGTTCTGCTTTACCAGCTCGGTATTGGGCTTCGGCTAACTGCTTCTTTTTGGTCGTCAGACTGGCGTAAGTCCCTTTGAGGGTGTCACCCACTTTGAGTCTTTTGAAAACCTCTTTCTGTACCTCATCATCAGCTTGGTGAACTTGGTCCCTCTTCTGATTCAGATTGAATTTCAAGGTCTCTTTCTCCAATGAGATTTTAGAAAGCTTAGATTTGAGATCGGCATTCTCTTTCTCTAGAGTCTTGATAACCTTCTTCAATTCATCCATCTCAGAATTAGGCTGGTTATCTAGCTCAGAAGATTGGAGGTTCATGGATGGTTCAGGCGGGAACGGCAATAAGACCTCACTAACTCTGCTTTTGACCCAACTGGTGTAGGCTTCCTTGGCGATGCAATTCTTTGTACCCATCTTTGCTCTTCCTTAAGGACAAATCGACCCCCAAGCCTTGACAATCTTCTTGATCAACTCTGGCTCTTCGACTCCTTCGTACAAAAAAAACCTTCTACATTTTCGAGATCAGGTTTGTCCATCATAGGATATCCAAGTTGTCGTAATGCTAACCTCGGGTTGTAGTTGATTCCTTCTTTTGTACCGAGAAGAGGTACATTAGGAAAATCCCCACAATTGAGGATGAGCTTGACACCATCGTACACTCGAGAATACCAAGGAATTTCTTCGGCTTTTAAGAACATGATCCTCTGGGACCATTTCATATTATCTTTGTTCTCAACGAAAGGACCTTCACTGGGTAGATGTGAAATAAACCATCTATACAGTAAAGAAGTGCAACAGACGATAGTCCCTTTCTTCTTCTGGGTCCTTACATGAATGGAATAGTAAGTATCAACAAGGAGAGTGGGAATCGGGTTCTGAGTTAAGAAGATATGAATAGCAGTCAAGTCTACGAACTCCTCCATATTCGGAAATAAGACAATCCCATAGATGAGTAAAGCTAGATGGGCGTTGAAGGCCGTCCAACTTCCAGCTTCAGCGAAAGTGATAGCTTTGTCTACGAGAAACTTAGAGGTGAAGCCATGGATTCCACCTTTTGGTTTCAGGTTTAATTCTATCTCCTTCTTTCCCATATGCAGAGCTTCAGCAAGTTCTCGATATTCAGGAGGTTCCTTAGTGCGAATGTAGGGCACTTGGTTCTTAATCCTGATACTTAAAGTATGAGAATACTCTTCCAATGTCGGCGCTAGCTGATAGTCTTGGAAAGTAAATCACCTTAGTGGTGGATCGTAGAACTGCACCAAGGTGTGCACATTGGTGATGTTGACCTCGGTGTTCAGAATACCCAGCAGGTTACCATACATTTCCTTGAAGGCGTCTTTGTGAGTCAGGTCTAAACATGCCCCAAGTCCTCTCAACACAGCCAATGGAGGTTCCACAAACTTATAATTGTGGATGCTCTTTCTCTCGGGATTCATGCTTCGCTTCAATTGCTTGGTGAATAGACTGGACTCTTGGATTCCTGGAAAAGACATGCATATGCAAAAAATTTGGTCATGATGAATGATAATGCAATGATGATATGATAATAAGTCACATGGGGTCGGAACCCTGGCAAGTTCTGGACAATCTGTAAGTGCCACATGTTGTAAGTTCAAAAGTTCGACGTAGCATGAGTATCAAGGTAGGTAGAGTCTATGGTTTCCTGCAATGAAAACCCATATCCCCCTCACAGGTGTGGAATATGCTCCAAGGTGGTCCCTAGAAGGTCTCCCAGAGTCATCGACTCGAAATGAAAATACCCTACCATAGTGAATACTCACAGGACAAAAGTACTTCTAAGTGAATCTAGTCTGGGTGTGGTTCTCGTGACCCCCAACGTGCGAAACATAGGTGTACACGACTATCCATGAGTCTAACCTATGTGTATACTAAGCTCGAGTATAGAGCTTTCCTCTCATGTAATCTAACCCATCCCAACAACAGTGTAACAGATATATCCATAATATAAAGCGAATACGATAAATAAAAGCGAGTAAAGCTATAAGGTAAACACTTAAACTAGCGAGGGAACAACCTAAACTAGGCTTTATACCTTTTAGCGACTAGGAAATACTCCCAGTAACAAAGTGTCCCCAGCAGAGTCGCCAGCTGAAGCTAGCGGAAATATACCCGAACGTATCGCACGCTCAAACATACAATAGAGTCGCCATCGAACTTTATTTATCCCCAGAGGGAAGGGAAAACATCGATAAAACCCGGGAAAAGAGATATACTAGGTAAGGAAGTCGGTTATGCAAGGGGAAGGTATTAGCACCCCAAACATCCATGGTACTCCATGGGAACCGTTTTGATTATTCTCGCTCGAATAGGTGTTGACTAGAGATTACTCGCAAAGAATGAAAGGAAAAGGAAAGGAAATAGATAGAGTGCTCGGTGAGGATTGTGGCCCTCATGCCTACGTATTCTCATTGTGCAATGAGAAAATCAGAGCATCGTAGTTCAAGGAACTAGAGGCAGGAGGTGGAAAGGAGTGTGATAGAAGTATGATCTGAACAAAAGAATAATGTTGTTTGAACTCCAACGAAGGGTGAAAATGTGAACCCAAGAGTAAAACTGGTGTGAACTAACAAGTGAGGGCGTATAGCACTAGTATCACTGTATTGGGATAACCAAAAAGAAAGGGTTGCCTAAGTGTGGCTGCAAAGTAAGTAAGGAGATGTTCACCTAAGCAACAGGGTCTAACAAGATGAACAAATCGGCTCTTGGTTCACAAAAAGGGGTACAAGATGGAGCACAAAGGTATATTGTATTTGGCTCAAAGAATAGGTATATCACATGAAGTGAAAGAAGGTAGATTATGAATGCATCATGGGATGAATGGAGTGAAGTGACTGAAGTCACAGAATAGAGTATCTGGTGATGAGTGACTGAAGAAGTATTGTTTCAAATCGAAAAGTCAAAGTGTATTGGAATCCATAAGAGAAGTGAGATTTCTACCATAGAGGGAAACATCGTAACCGATACATGGACTAGCGGACCGCCACTGTAGGGTTTTAGCTAAAAAAGAAGGAATTAAATGTTTGGGATTAGCGCCAAACAACTCTAGGCATGAAATGCGGACTATTCGTTAGGCGTCCTAAAAGGGTGTATATGGAATACCAAAGAAAGTATATTTCGATGTCAAAAGACAGATATGTCACTGGGTGAACGGTTTATGATCAAAGGTAGGTAATGGATAGTGAAAGATATGAGTGATGCCCTAAGGTGAAAGAAGGAATAATTAGAAGTATGCTCGCCAAGGATTCGCATCCTCGTGCCTACGTATTCTCATTGTGAAATGAGAAAGTCAGAGCATTCATAGTTAGGAACTACGAGAATAAAGGAAAAGATATGTTTGTCTAAGCAACAGGGACTCACAAGACAAACACACAAGGGAGGATTGTAGTACTGGAATGCAAGGAATATTGTATCACTTGCTAGGGAATCGACAATTCGAGATCAAATCGGGATAGTAGCTTGGATCCAAGAGAACGATAGACTCTTAATCGAGGAGGTAGGTAGGCATTTACCAATACGTGGACTAGCGGACCGTCACTATAAGGTAATACCGAAAAGAAAGACTGAATTAAGTGTTTGGGATGAGATCCAAACAAGGATGAAGTTAGTGTTTGGTATAAGCGCCAAACAAGGATGAAGTTAGCGTTTGGGATAAGCGCCAAACAGAGGTGAAGTTGGTGTTTGGGATAAGTGCCGAACAAAAGATGAAGTTAATGCTTGGGATAAGCGCCAAACAAACCTTGATTGAAGAGATGGACTGTCATCAAGACGTCCTAAAAGGATGGACAAGGAGTCCAAGGAGAAGTATGATTGATCTCAAAAAGATGGTATTGGTTGAGTGAATGGAGAATGATCCATGGGATAGAGAAGGTGATTGATAAATAAGATAACTCGCGAAGAAACCGGGTTCTCCTGCCTACGTACCCTTATAGTGCAATAAGGAAATCAGAGCTTTCGTAGTTCAGCCCACTAGGGTTGAAAAGAAATTGATTGGAGGCAAGAGGAAATGGATGATTGATATTGAAATGTTTGGGAATTGAATAGAATGGAGAATGGATAGACTTGATAGTTACTGGATGATGGGAATCACACTAACTTTCAAGTGGAGAGAGAAGGGTCTTTGTAGTTGTTTCTTGCAATGATAAAGACCTTATCGATGGTTCGATTCAAATCGTACTAAAGTCTATGAATGGAGGTGAATACGATGAGCGTTGGGTCATATGTCCCATACCCAAAGATACTCAGAAGGGGGTAGGAATACTCCAGTCCCACTCCTTCTCCATTACTTAAGGCTCGTATCGTACAACTTGATTCATGATTGATAAGTTGTTGATTGTAGTCCTTGCTTTTGTTGTGAAGAGAGACTTGTCAATTGTATGATTAGAACTATGCTAAAGTCTATGAATAGAGGTGAATACGATGAGCGCTGGGTCATACGTCCCATACCCAAAGATACTCAGAATGAGGGGAGGAATACTCCAGTCCCACTCCTTCTTTATTGCTTAAGGCTCGTGTCACACTCTTCTAACTTTGATTTAATAAGTGTTGAAGACGCCACCTTTGATGTGCTTGAAAGTTGAAGACGCCACCTTTGGTGTGTTTGAATAATCCGCTGCTTGATATAACTGAGGATGCCTTGATTGAAGATCTTTTCTTGAGGCCTTGAGCTCCACAGCGTGAAAGAAAAGTCCTACTAAGTGACCAAGGATCTTTTGGTTACTTAATTAGACTGAGGGATTATACAAGTTCAAAGGATTTAATTAATCAAAATTACTTTTGATCAATTTAATCGGGGGTTGTTTTAGTTTTGAGGGGAACTAATTTTTGGATCTAATTGAAGTTAGTAATTGTTAGAACTAACCTAAGGGATCATGCATTAGGAGTTGGTTGAATATTCTAAGTTAGATTAGAAATCCTAAGGGAGCATGTCAAAATATTGATTAAAATCATGACTAAAATTCTATGTAAGTCCTAAAATTGCATTCTAATCCTAAGGGGAGCATATAATTTTAACACAAAAATAACAAAATAAGCCCATAAGGGCAAAATGGTCAATAGTGAAATATGTCTAATGTCACAAATTAAATTCTAGCCATGTCCTTAAGTTGATTAAATCCTAAAGTTGAATTCTAATCCTAATGTTGAAAATGGTATAAGTCTAAATTTAATCAAACCTATTTATTTCTAATTAAGAAATTCTAACTAAAAACCTAATTAAAATTCTAAAAAAATCCTAATTAATTCTAAGGGAAATCCTATTTAAATCCTAATATGCTAATTAAATCCTAGAATCAAGATTTATTAACCTAATTAAATCAACAATCTAATTAGCCTAAAAAGAATGCAAAACAATAAAAGAAAATCAAAGAAAACAAATAAAATTGGAAACAGGGGTGTATTTGCTGAATGGTGTGTGAATTGAATTCAGGATAATGGGCTGCCAGTTGAGCCCACCACTGATTTTTGTCCAGCCAGGGAAAATCCAAACAAAAAACATATGGGTGCACTAGTGGAATGGGAATGGGCCGTCTGGGCCCAAACCATGTCTAAGCCCTCCACAACAGGGAGGTGTACAAGAAATCGCGTGGGAATCTAGTAAAAATACTAATGGGCTTGACAAAGCCCAATCCCAATTACTGCACTAAACAGGGGAGTGTATCAAGGAGAACTAGTGTGTAAACAGTAAACTGCCATGGGCCTTGCTGATTAAGCCCAAACACTCATCTCTGTTGACTTGTCCAAGTCAATAGAGTCAAATTATTTCTCATGCACGCACAACCTAATTAAACTATCTCACCGCTGTTCCACTTTGAGCCACTGCACCGGTGGCCGTCACCGACGCCGGTGTCAGCTTACATCTCTAATTCTAACCTAACCAAAACACTCAGTCGAGCTGATCATGAAAACGGACATGGATTGGAGGAACGCTCCTCACACCGGCCAAATCACACCTCTGAGGAGAAGAATACTAAGGTCTACAAGCTAAATTAAACAGCAAATGGTGCAACCTAAACCTCACAACCATGGGGGTTTCATCCGTCGACCTAAAGGCTACGCTCTGGTACGCTCAAAACAAGAAACGATAACGAATTGTAAATGACATACCGGAGAAGATGATCAGAGAATTCGTCGGTAAGTTTTCTGATCTTGATTCTTCCATCTTGTTCTTCTTCTCGTCTCCTTCTTCCTCTTCTAAAACTTGATAACAGAGTGAGAGTGAAGTGGCTTAGCTCAAGCTGAATTGAAGCTTCAATGTGAAGCTTCAATGGCTTTTCTATGAGAGAGAATGAGAGAGCTTTGGTGAGGGTGAGAGAGGTTGCAGAGAGATTTCTCAAAATTCCCAAGGTTCCGAAGTGTTGAAAATGAGAGTGATCCACTGTTTATATAGAGTCTAGGTTTGGAATTGTTTTTGGATTGGAGTTAGGATTGGAAACTGTTATTTCAGGCTTGGAGTTAGTTGCATTCAACTAACTGAGTTCATGGTGAAACTCAGTTAGTTAGAATCAACTCAGTTGGTTAAATGACCTTTTGACTGGATATTTAGGTTAGTGTTTAAATGGAAATGAACTAAAAAGCTTTTGTAATGTCTGGTTGAACAAGTTGCACTTAAGTGGGATTGGTTTATTGATTTAAATGATGACTGGTTGGTGACTTGTAGAACAGGTTCCCACTTGGTTAGTGAATTGGATTAGGCAAGTGTTATGCTATTAGTTTGGCTAGTATAGGTTCAGGTCTCCACTGTTTTTCAATTGCTTGCTCTTGTTTCCTTTGAACTGCATTGGCTTGTTGTGACTTGCTTAGACATTGTGTTTTGTGGTGCGGGATTTGTGTTCAGTTTGGTGTAATGTCAAGGTTAATGTACATTGTTACAACACAAGCAAATTCATTGCAAGTCCACTGTGTTGGTTGTTGTCATTGCTTGATGCCAGGTTTTGATGGCTTGATGCAAGCTTCACCCCGTCACAGTGTAGGATTGTTTATGTATTTCTGTTCTGATTTATAGAGTGGCTGCAGATTTTGATCATGTTCATTGAACCAAGCTCATGGCACTATGGCCTATGATATGCTTGCTTGGGAGGTTCAATGGTTAGCACTTGTGCACATGGAGTTGGTAGGTCAGCTTGTTAAACCATGCCCTACTATATTGCAATGATTTGGTGTTCACAATTGGTCTGTTTCTGTTCATGTTGATGCAGGTTGCGGTTGATGTTTCATAGATTCCAATCCCACTGTTTGTATTCTCTTTCATGCTCTCATTTGTTTCTTTTGCTGCAGCAAGCTTGAATGGATTTAGCATGTCATGCTCAAACTAGGATTAGCCATGGTAGACATTTTGATGCAAGCTTGGGGAATGTTTGGCCTTGAGATATACACACTGTGATGAAGAGGTATTACTTCTACGCCCATGGTCAGCAGGTGGTAAGTATGGCCTTTCTTGTGTGAGGCTCATGTTGGTTTTGCTTTCAAGGGACTTTGCTTTGGACTCATGAATTTGCTGCTCAACTGGCTTAGTAGGGTCACAAGTAAATTCATACACAACCTGTCATGGACCAAAGTTTATTGAAATTCTTGCATTGTCATGTGATTCTTTTACAATATTAATGTTGCTCTAGGCCTAGCATTGACTTGCTTGTTGTTTGTGCAGAATTGTCATTGCAACATGCTGGTGTAAGTCTGAGTATGGTATTGGTCTATCTTTGCTTGAGTGCTTTTGCAACATAGCAATGTTGGTTGCAAATTATCTCATTTGGCATGTGGACCTATTATGGCATTGCAGCAGCAAGAACTAGCTTAGGATGACTTGGATGCCATGATATGATGAATCTAGAGTGGTATGTTGCTCCAAACTCCAACTTGGCCAATGTCCCTGCAGCAGGTAAGATATTCCTTGGTATTGCTTATTGAACAATTGAGTTTGTCATGTGTGTTGGCTGTTGTAGTAGTAGGATATTCGTGTACTGAAAACCTTGGCTGTCATACCTTGCAGCATCTCTGAACTTGTTTTATAAGGCTATTGTACCTTGATGCTTTAACTGCAGCTGGTGCATTATAGCCTGACTATTGGTATGGCTTGTTGATAGTTTTTGACATGTCATGACTGAGTTTGGTTATGTTGGATTGTTTTTGCAGGGAGTGTCTTCATGCTGCAGCTTTCATGAGCCTTCTCCATTATCACAAGTCTAAAGCGTACTGCATGTGTAAGTATGTCTAATAGTCATGTAAACATTATGGTGCTACTACAAGGTTTCAGGCAAGGCAATGTGCAGCAGGATATTAAATGGACTACAACAGCAGCAGGGCTAGCAAATCATGTATATCCATTGGCTTGATCATGCATTTCCATGGTTTAATGAGTTGTTTTTGGTTATCCAAGAGTGATAAGTGAAGTTGGTTGGACTGCTTAGAGGACTCCTTGGTCATTGGTTGGGGGCAGACCAAGGGCAAATGGTCATTGGTTCCAAAATGTCAAGATAACATGGTTTGTACAATGTGACTTGCTTGTAATGGAAGAAACCAAGAAAAATCAACAACAAAAATGAAGACTGGGTGTGCATTGAAGCAAAAGGGTCAGGCCAAGTTTGGATAGTCAAGAGCCAGTGAGTGTTGACTTTGGTCAAAGTTGACCAAAAAGTCAACTGTTGACCAAAGTCAACAAATGGTCAAAATGTATTTTCTTTGTGATTTCTTTGTAAATGGATATTTAATGGACAATTATGGGTGAATTTAGGGTTTAATGGATTTGGGTTGACTTTGGTCAAAGTTGACCAAAAAGTCAACAGTTTGGTCAAAATGTCAAATTTGTATTTTCTTGTATTTTCTTATGTAATCACATGAAATAACATGAAATGGATTGAAATAGTTTGAAAAATGACTGAAATTGGTTTCCAAACTGTCTTGTTTTATGACTTGGATGTTGGACTTTTTTGAAAATAACTTGACTAATAATGTATAAGAATAAAGCCATCAAATGAGACCACAAGGCTAGGGTTTTGACAAAGTGTCCATGAACCAATGGCATGACCAACAAGTGGCTTGAAACACAAGGGTTTGATTATTCTGATGGCCAGGACCAAAGATATGTTCACAACCAAATGAATAATACCAATGACTTTGAACTAAGACCAAGGCTCCAAATTAGGTCAAGCAAATTGACAATGAATGCACAACCAAGCCACCAAGTTCCTCTGATTACCATCTCCTGATTGGGGCTTTGGAGACCAAGATGAGGCCTAGGGAAGCTCCAAGAGATCATGCCTTGAGAAATTAGGGTTTTGAATGCCCCCTTGGTTGTCTAGTCACAACTTTGTTGAAGTCAAACCTTCACCACCATTATTAGGATTTCACATCCTCCATGCTGATGATGTGAATCAAACCATGCCTTTGGATCTTGATACCTGTGTGAGCCCTAGCTTTATGGGCCCAAGTTCCTTCTGAATCCATGAGGAATGATGCATGTGGATGAGTTATGGATGTATGCAAGCCATCTCTTGATCAAGTGATTAGATACATAGGTGAGAAAGGAGAGGGCAAATTTAGGGGTACAACAGTTCTCAAGCATAAAAATGCAACCTTTCTTGGCATGTTGTAATCTTTGCCATGATGTTAGCATATTTCAACAAGAATGAGATCAAAAAGCCTCCTGAGTAGGGTGTCCCATTGGGTTGAACATGGTGACTTGTAACTGAAGAAATTGTCATTGCCCGAGTTTTGAACTTCACTAATATCAATTCCCAGCCAAATTAGCATGTGTTTTGGACCTAAGCATGTTTAAACAAGTCTCCAAAAGTTAATTGACCCTTAAAATGCATCATTTGGTTGAGTTTTGATGAATTTCAAGTCACATTTTTCTCACACTTGGATCAAATTCGTTTTGCACGAATTCTGCATCATTTCACACGTATTTGGATCCAATCACATTCCCTATAATGGAGTAAGCTATTGCATCCATTTTGAAGCTTTTGAGAGCCAACAAATTCCTGCTGCAACTTGAAATTTTTCCAAAAAATTCAACTATCGTGTTTTGAGTTTCAGCTTGTTTCACTCCATTTTCTTAATTCCATTAGCACCTTTGGCATCCTATGAAACTTTTGCAACAACTCCCAAGCTCTGAGACCTTTTGAAGTGCTCTAACCAGATCGAGCTTCATCAACTTCTAATCACCATTTGTACAAGGTAGTTATGTGCATCATTTAAATTCAAACAAGTTACCACAATATAGTCCTTCACTCTCTGATGTTTTTCCCTAACTTATCTGGTGTTGATTGATCATGTTCATCATTTACTTTTATTTTTAGTGGCTTGCTTGTTTATGAAACTTCTCTGAAATTTCCTTTTCTCAGTTCATATAAATGAATTTGGAGCATGAGGTTGAATTCAGGATGAGAAGAGGATCACAATGGTGGTGGTCTAGTGTCTGGAATTTACCTGATGAAACTCCAGTGAGAGCTCACCAGAGAAGAAGACCGATGTTTTTTCAGGTTGTTTGAGTTTGATCAGACACGTTGGAGGAACGAAATGTTCTGATTGGTTAGATTTAAACTGGATCTTGTGTTTGGATTGCAGCGCATTCCATCGTGTTCTCTACATATGGAGTATTGGATCTGTCACGTCAATTAATGAGGCGTGATGCAACACTCTATATATATTTTTTTCTAATTTTAATTATTTTTCTTTTATTATTTTTAATTGCTTTTTATTTTAAAATTCATAGTAATTGCATTTTTTATCCAAAAAAATCCCAAAATAATTTCTAAAATTCTCTTTTATTTTTCTTCATGTGATTTTTATATTTTCACATTTTATTTCACTAATTTTCTATTTTTCATGAATTTTCTATTTTCTCCTTTATTTTAATTGGTTTAAAAATACTTTTCTGCATTTTTAAATTCTGAAATTTTTTATTATATGCTTCTTATTTTATTTCCAACCTTCCATAATTTTCTTGGCCATTTATTTGGTGTTTTGAAGGACTTTATGGATTTTCCATTTTATTTCTATTTTAAAATTCATTTAAAAATACTTTTGCTGCATTTTTATTCCATTTAATTGCATTTTATTTTGTATGACCCTTGTGAACTTCTGTTGGCCTTGGATCATGATGGTTTGGACCTTAAGTCTCGTCAAACTCAATGGGTCTTGAGTGTTGATGGGGTGAAAACCCGAATCCACCAAAATGGATGATTGATTTTGATGATGACTTGATAAAACTTTTGGTCCAATTTGGGTGTGAATTATTTTGTTTATCTCTTCTTCATATCCTTCTTTTCCCTTTATCAATTGGATGGCTTGTGTCCATCTTATTCATGATGTATGGATTGGTACTTGATGAACTTTCATCATTTCAAATCTACCATCTAAATGATCATGGATCATTTAAGGTACCTTGGATTGATGCATAAGTTTATCCTAAGTATCATGAAATGTGGATTGAAGTAATTGACCACCCTCATAGCCTTTGTGCTTGATCATCCCCTTTTTTTTTGTGGCATGTCTTTAGGAGAATGATTTACATATCATTTCTCTAGCATGTATTAACACAAATATTATTATTGACCGACCTCAAATAGTTGTGACTTCTACATAAGTCCAATTATGATTTCTTAACATAACGCTAAATTTGTCCCAAGAAAAAATAAAGGCATTTTTAAAAGTGAGATTGTAAGTCTCATATTCCTCATGGTATTGTGTCAAAATGTTACTCCTCTTCCATTTGTGAGAGCTAGTGACATAGTTGTTGATTTTATCCACGTTGGATCCATTCTCATAAATGATGTATAAGTTCATATTTTCATGCTTGTGAGTGGATAGTTGAGTGTTCTCCAAAAAATGACCAAAGCATCTTTCATCTTTTATTACTAACATCCTTGACTAACATTTTATTGTATTAACTTTTAATTCAAATGTCATTTACGTTATGCTTTTATTTTATGTCATTTACTTTATGCTTTTATTTTTGTTCCATTTATTTTATACTTTATGTTAGCATCCCATATCATATTATTTGTGATTTTGTCATTTGTTCTTTGTCCATTTGGACTTTTCTTTTATATCACTGTAAAGAAGACATTAATAAAGAAAATACCTAAAAAAGAAACTTGCTTATCCTGATTCATGGACTTGTGGTTACTATCCTTGGCATCATTGTGGAGTTATGGACTTAGAATTAGGATCTTGACCTTTGCTTTGAGACTTGTGATTTGAGACCTTAGAATTCATCTGGTTCCTTTGACTTGGGATTTCCTTTTGAAGACTTGGTTGAGTTACTCTGGTTTCATCTGATACATGGATTATTATTTGCTTATTCTGGCTTTCTTGAGGCTTATTCCAAAGGAGGGAATTCTTGCTTGACTTATTTCATAAAGCTTTCTATTTTCTTGGTTAGATATTTCCTCCCCTTGCTTTGACTTTATGCTCTAGGAGAGTCTCTTCTTCTCCTCCCCTTCTTCAATTTTCAAAATCTTCTCTCTTTTTTAAAACCTTCTTGTTTTTTAACCTGAACTACATTATCAATAAACCTTCACTTTTGCCAAGAGATCTTCAAAAACCTTTTTTTTCAATAAATATTAATCCAGTTTAAGCATGTTTATACCAATTTCAAAAGACTAAAAAATGCATAACTCATTCAAATCATTTTGTGCCTTTGTGCATTTTTCCTTTTAAAACTTTTCTTAAGGCATTATACATAAGTCATTTCCATAGTTGAGATATAATTCTCATATCTCCATAGTATAGATGATAATTATTTTCCATCTGTGGGAACTAGTGGAATACTTGTTGATCCTTATCCAAGTTGGTTCCCTTCTCATGATGATGCAAAGTTCTCATACTTATGGGTAACTAGTTGAGTATTCTCCTTAAAATGACAAAATGTATTCTCATTAAAAATGAATCAAAACAAACTCCTTTGTTATTTTTACCCTGACCTACGAGGTTTTGATCCTCCATTTCACTTTGTTGGTACGTAGGCATGAGACTTCAAAAATCTTAGCAAACACAAAAATCATAAAAAAATATTTCTTTTCCTATCTCTCCAATCTTTTCTAAATAATACCCATTTTTCAAACCAAAAGATACATTTCCAAAGAGGTTCCCATGGAGTACCATGGATGTTTAGAATGTTAATACCTTCCCTTTGCATAACTAACCACCAGACCCCTGTTCTCTTTTTATTATTTTTGTTTTAAAACTTCTTCAGGTTTTTTTCATACTTTTTCCCTTTCCCTTTGGAAACAATAAAAGCGCAGTGGCGACTCTTGCTTTATGAGTTAAGTTAATCAATATGTTAATCTAAATTTTTTTACCGCTATAGAATGTAAAAGGGGATTCTTAGATAAGTAAATAGTTGAGGTATTATCACAAAGAATAGACATGTTACGCTCATATATCTGAAAAATCTTCTAGCTGAATTTTCATCCAGAGGATTTGAGTGTTTCATCCAGATGCTCTAATATATTCAGCTTCAGCTATTGATAGTGAAATTTTGTATTGTCTATTATGGGTCCATGAGATCAAGTTGTCTCCTAGAAATTGAAAGCTTCCAGAAGTGCTTTTTCTTTCTAGTCTATCTCCAACATAATCAACATCACAATAACCTACTAACTTGTACTCTTTTGATTTTCTATAACACAATCCAAGGTTAGTAGTACCTTTCACATACCTGAAGATCCTCTTAATAGTTGTTAAGTGGGATTCTCTAGGATCTTATTACAAGTGAGCACATAAACAAACACTAAATAAAATGTCAGGTCTAGAAACAAATAAGTATAAGATAGAACCTATCATACCTTTGTATACCTTTTTATCTACCTTATTGCTTACTTCACCCTTCTCTAGAATACACATAGGATGCATTGGAGTTTTAGCTCTCTCTTGCAATCTAAAATGTCAAACTTTTTCAGAAGTTCTTTGGTATATTTTCTCTTATGGATATATGTTCCTTTTGAACTTTGATTAATATGGATACCCATAAAGAAATTGAGTTCTTTCATCAGACTCATCTCAATTTATGTATGCATTGACTTAGAAAACTCCTTGCACAAGGTAGCATTAGAAGAACCAAATATGCTACCATACATATAAATTTGAACAACTAGAATATCATTTTTGAATGTCTTATAGAATAAAGTAGTATCGACCTTTCCTCTGGTAAAATCATTTTCTAAAAGAAAATTATACAATGCTCTAGGAGCTTGTTTTAAACCATACAAATATTTCTTAAGTTCGAAAACAAAATCTGGATTTTTATGATTTTCAAAACCATGAGGTTGGTGTACATACATTTCTTCATTTATGTAGCCATTCATCAATGCGCTATTAACATCCATCTGGTATAAGATGATGTTATGATTAACAACAAAATAAATTAAGAGAAAAATAAACTCTAACCTAGCAACTGGTGCAAAAGTATCAGTCCCATCTTGCTGACTATAACCTCATGCTACCAGTTTGGCCTTATTCCTTACCACTTCTCTTTTCTAATTCAGTTTGTTTTTGAAGACCCTTCTTGTCCCAATGGCATGAATTCCATTTGGTATAGGCATAAGATTTCATACATCATTTCTGAAGAATTGGTTTAATTTTCTTCTTGCATTTACATAACCCACTCAATGTCCAAAAGTGCTTCATCAACATATGTAGGTTCTATGAGGGACACCAAACCCATAAGCGTTTCTTCAGAAGTTTTGAATGAGGATCTGGTTCTGACTGGTTCAATTTCATCTCCCATAATTAATTCTTCAGAATTTGAGAATATTTTTCTGTGCTTCCTCAGAGGAGTCTGAGGTTTAACAACTTCAGGTTGAACAGTTTCAGAGTCTTTTGCCTCAGATTCTTTAGCTTATGATTCTTTACCTTTAGAGCTTGAATAGGTAATCTCCAGATTTGCAAACTTCTTAAATAGCTTTGAATTTTCAGAGTCAATATTATCATCAAATCTAACATGAATTGATTCCTCAACAATTCGAGTTTCAGTTGTATACACTCTATAGCCTTTAGAGCGTCAGAGTATCCTGACATTATACACTTTTGTGCGTTAGACTCAAACTTGTTCAGATTATATTTAGTGTTCAAAATAAAATAATTATATCCATAATTCATAAGGAGTCTTACCCATAATAGGTCTTATAGAGATCTTATTCTTAATATAACACGTTGTGTTAACTGCCTCTGCCCAAAAGTGCTTAGCCACATTTCTCTCACTGATCATGGTTATGTGCATTTCTTGCAAAGTCCTATTATTCCTCTCTACAACACCATTTTGTGGGGGAGTTCTAGGGAAGGAGAAATCATGGGAAATTCCATTTTCATCAAAGACTTTTTTCAAAATCCTTATTTTCAAGGTCATCCTCATGTTCACTTCTAACTTTAACAATTCTAAACTCTTTCTCATTTTGCACTTGTGAGTAAAAGGTAGAGAACACGGAATGTGACTCATCTAGAATTTAACCCATGTCCATATGTTGTAGTCATCAACAATGACAAAACCATATTTCTTGCCATTGAAAGAAGTAGTTTTCACTGGTCCAAAGAGGTCAATATGAAAGAGTTCCAGAGGCCTAGAGGTAGAAATAACAGTTTTACAAGACTTTTGATTAAAGATTATATCATAACCATTGTCACTTAATTGACTTATGGATAATAAATTATGCATTAATCCATCAACTAATAAAACATTAGTAATACATGAGAGAGAGAACCATTACCAATTTTTCAAGAGCCTATAATCTTCCCTTTTTGATTACCTCCAAAACCCACAAAGCCACCTGACTTAAGTTCCAGATCTTGGAACATATGCCTTCTTCCCATCATGTGTCGTGAGCACCTAGAGTCTAGTTAACATGGTTGGTGTTTTAACTATGCTACTAAGGATGTCTTCAACATATATTATCCTGTCCTTAGGTACCTATATCGTTTTGGGTCCTTCCTAGTTAGTTCACCCAGAGTTCTTAGAGAACTTGGGTCTTTGTGAAGAATAATCATTTTGTGTATGTGCATAAGAGAAATACGAATAAAGACCTTTTGGTTTTGACTTTTATTTTAAAATATATTTTTCTTTAGGCACATAACTGATTCCTCTTCTTTTGTTTCTGCTAACTCCATAGATCATTGAAGCCATTTTGCTTCTATCTATGTTTCTAACCAGAAATGTCTAAAAATATTTGTCATATTTCTTTATCACATTTTCAGAATCCACAGAAGCTTCTGAAAGAGTTTCTTCCTCAAGTTAGAACTCTAACTTCCAAGGGAATAGTTATCATTTTTAAGAATACAATTTTCTTCATTTAGAGTGGAGAAATCTTTCTTAAGCTTACCATGTGCTTAAGATTCATATACTTGGACTCGTTTTAGATCCTTGTAATTATTCTAAGGTTCTGATATTTTTCTAGAATTTCAGATAAACAAGATTCTAATTCAGAATGAGATAGATTAGGAAATACCTCATAAGCGACTAACTTAGAGTCTAACTCAGATTCTGATTCTGATTCTGACTGAGTCTTATCATCAGATACTTATGTGCTTTCTATCAGCGCCATGTTAGCTTGCTCTTCCTCAGAGTCATCTCCTGAGGATTCAGAGTCATCCCTAGTAGCCATCAGACTTTTATTCTTCCCTCTGAAGTCTTTCTTCTTTGGTTTGTCTTTTCTCAGCGTGGAACATGTTATAACAAGATTTGGTTTTGCATCTATACCTTTGAGTTTTTATGATAACAATGTAGTATTTGTGTAAGAACAATTTTGGTACTCTAATAGTTTGTTATTGTGTAGCTTTAATAACCAGTTTTGATTCTGAGTTTACGATGTGCAACATCATCAGTTTCTGAATATTTTTTCTAAATTCCGCTTCTGCGTTAAATCACTCATGAGAAGTTATGAAATACGTTATGTTACTGCGACAATGTTCTTTCTGCTTCCGCGCTAATTCACTTTTAAGAAGTTCTGAAAGACGCTATGTTGTTACTGCAATGTTCTTTCTGCTTCTGCGCTGATTCACTTCTGAGAAGTTCTGAAAAAATGCTATGTTGATGCTGCAATGATCTCTCTGCTTCTTCTTCTAGATGTGACTCTGATTATCAAGCTTCTAAAGAATGGAAATCTTCTGAAGTTTTGTTACTTAACTAAAGACTCTGAAGATCTTAAACCAGACACTGACGTTGTCAAGGTTCTCACTGAAGATTCTGAAGTTCTATTACTTAGCTGAAGACTCTGAAGATCTCAAGTCAAATGATGATGTGCTCAAGGTTCTGATTGAAGATTCTGATTCCAACTATGTGTTTCTTCTCTTCATGTTTCATCAACTTTTCATCAGAAGCCAGTAAATTTGAAAATAAGATCAAACTGGATACGTGCTTAAATAGTACATAGTACAAGTCAAAAATATTCCTTCCACTCCTGAAAACATGGGCGAGTGACAGTACTATTCATCACACCTGTCACTAATGCGTTAGTGGACAACTGCTCTTTTTGTATCCCAGATTTTCCCACCAATGGTCTATTTCTTATGCTATATAAGTAGGACATGGAAACCTGAAAAAAATGCTGCTACAACATTTTACAAGATTGTTTCTATGTGAAAAGTTCTTAAAGTTGTGCATACTTTTCTTTAAGTGTTTTTATTTCATTTGTGTAAAATCTGCTTGTGTAGAAGCAACTTGTAACACAAAATTTGTATTCAAACTTGTTTGTTTGATTTCTTTAAGGAAACTAAGTTGTAGTCGGGTCCTTGAGAAGACAAAGAAAGTTGGTCTTTGTGATTTATGTAATTTGTTTTATTATAATGGATTAAGTTCTTGTGTAGGAGGCGAAATCACCTTGGCGGGTGGATTGGAGTAGCTTTGATTTCAAGCGAACCAGGATAAAAATCCTTGTGTCTTTCTCTCTTTGTTCTTTTGATTATCTGGAGTTCTTGAGTTGGTAAAAAGATTTTGTTTTTAAAACCCAACTCACCCCCCCCCCCCCCCTTTATTGTGTTTTCACACCCTCAATTGGCATCAAAGCTCTGGTTCTGATTGTGATAACATTTTATCAACACATCACTGTGTTCAATATTGATCCAGTTTATGTGAGAAATAATGGTTGCTGCTAATAACAAAGAGAAATATCACTATAGCACTAAACCACTAGTCTTTGATGGTGAAAAGTTTTATTACTGAAAAGAAAGAATCAAACGTTTCTTTCTGGGATATGATGTTGATCTCTAGGATCTTGTAGTTGATGGCTATGTTCACCCAGTAAATATTGAAGGAAACAATATAGCATGAAGTTCTATGATAGATCAACAAAAGAAGGATTTCAATAATCATCATAAGACTAGAATGATATTGCTTAATGTTATCTCTTATAATGAGTATAAGAATATAAAAAACGGAGATTTTGCTAAGTCTAAATTTGATTCTTTGAGGATGACTCATGAAGGGAATGCTCAATTTAAGGAGAAAAAGGGTTTGTCCTTAATCCATAAATATGAGGAATTCAAAATGAAAAGGCGATGAAACCGTTGAGACTCTGTTCTCAAGATTTCAGATGCTTGTCGCAGGACTCAGGGTTCTGGATAACGGGTATTCTACGGCTGACCATGTCAATAAAATCATCAAAAGTCTCCCCAAAAAATGGAGACCTATGGTAACTTCCTTGAACTTGGCAAAGGAATTGAACATTATTAATCTTGAAGAACTTGTTAGTTCTTTGAGAAGCCATGAAATAGGACTCGAGGAAGATGAACCTCAAAAGCGAGGTAAATCTATTGCCTTGAAGTCTAAGCCTAAGAAGACAATGGCTTATCAAGTTGAGAAAGAATCAAATGATTCTAATGAAGACTCAGAAGATGATGATGAGCTATCTTTAATTTCCAAAAGGGTCAACATACTCTAGAGGCATAGGAAGAACGAACAAGGAAAGTTCAGAGGAGCTAGGATGGTCATTTTGATTCTTCATCTGGACCCAAGAAGCAAGGTTCTGGTAAATAGGTTATCTGCTACGAGTGCAAAGAGCGAGGCCATTAAAAGAATGAGTGTCCTAAGCTAAAGAAGGAAAAAAGGCCTAAGAAAAAGTTTTATAAACGAAAGAATGGGCTTATGACTACACGGGACGACTCAAAATCAGAAGAAAAAGATTCTGATGAGGAACAGGCTAATGTTGCATTAATGGCAACTACAACTGATCCTGAAGGTTCTGAAGAACCATAAGACAAATTGTTGTCAGATTCAGAATCAGGCTCCGACTCTGAAGAGTTATTTTCTAAACTACCTCATTCTGATTTTGAGTCATTTCTTTTCGAAATACTGGAAAAGTACCAAAGTCTTTAGAGTAGGAACAAGGACCTTAAACAAGTCCAAGTAGTTGCTTCTAAAACACGTAGTGAGCTTGAGAAGGATATTTCTTACCTAAATGAAAAAATATTTTCTTTATAAAGTAACAACTCTACTTTGAAAACCAAAATTTTAAAACTAGAGGAAGAAATAATCTCAGAAGCTTCTGGTACTGATTGTGTCATCAGATATGACAGATCATTCCAGTACTTTCTGGATAAAAACAAAGATATAAGAAAAATGGATTCCATGATCTATGGAGTTAGTAGAAATGGTAAGAAAGGTCTATGTTATACAGAAACTGGAAAACCTGACGAAAGTCATAAGGTACAACCAAAACCTCTCTATGACCATTTCGTGTCTGTTGGCACTGAGCTTGCTTGTTCTGCATAGACACGGAATAAGAACTCAGTTCTGAAACCCAAGTATCATGTACAAATTCCCTTGATTATCCTGCTGCCCAAAAACCCAAAGTTGTAAAAAACTCTGGGAGAACTAACAAAAGAGGACCCCAAAAGTGGGTACCCAAGGATAAGATCTTTTATGTTGCAGACATCCTTAGCAGCTCAGTTGAGACACCAGTCATGGTATCTGGACAATGGATGCTCACGAAACATGACAGGCATAAGGCACATGTTCCAAGATTTGGAACTTAAGCCTGAAGGCCTTGTTGGTTTCGGAGGAAACCAGAAAGGGAATATCATAGGCTTTGGAACTATTGGTAATGATAATATCCCTTTTATTACTAACATTCTTTTAGTCTATGGTTTGATGCATAACTTATTGTCTATCAGTTAGCTTAGTGACAATGGTTATGATATCATTTTTAATCAAAATTCATGTAAGGCTGTCAGTCAGAAAGATGGAACAGTTCTTTTTAACGGAAAGAGGAAGAACAACATTTATAAAGTCATACTTTCTGATCTTAAGGATCAAAACATAAAATTTTTAATGTCTATTAATGAGATGAAATAGGTATGGCATAGAATTTTGGGCCATTTTAGCTTGAGAAGGATTTCTCAGCTAAATAATCTTGGATTAGTCAGAGGCTTAACCAACCTGAAGTTTGCTTCAGATGCTCTTTGTGAAGCATGTCAGAAAGGCAAGATTTTTAAAACTTCTTTCAAAACAAAAACGGTTGTTTCTACCTCTAGACCGTTAGAGCTTTTTCACATTGATTTGTTTGGTCCAGTGAAAACTGCTTCTATCAATGGTAAGAAGTATGGATTGTTCATCGTTGATGATTATAGTCATTGGACATGGGTAAAGTTCTTGAAACACAAGGATGAGTCACATTCTGTGTTGTCTACCTGCTGCTCATAAGTGCAAGCAGATATAGATTACAAAATAGCCAGAGTCATAAGTGATCATGGTGGCGAATTTGAAAATAAGAGCTTTAAAAATATTTTCGATACAAATGGAATTTCCCTTGATTTCTTCTATCCGAGAACTCCACAACAAAATGGGGTTGTAGAAAGGAAGAATAAGACTTTGTAAGAAATGGCTCGCACCATGATCCAAGAAACTGATATGGCTAAGCATTTTTGGGCAGACGCAGTTAGCACAGTATGTTATATTCAGAACAAGATTTCTATTAGACCTATTCTTAGTAAGACTCCTTATGAATTATGGAAGAACAGAAATCCCCACATTTCTTATTTCCATCCTTTTGGTTGTGATTGCTTTATTTTGAAAGCTAAAGCGAATCTTGGGAAGTTTGATTCTAAGGCACATAAGTGCTTCTTATTAGGATATTTTAAACACTAAAAAGGATACAAAATCTTTAGCACTGAGACACGAATTTTCTAGGAATCAATTCCTGTTAGATTCAATGATAACCTTGACCATGAAAAGTCAAAGCTAGTTGAGAAATTTGCAAATATGAAGTTCAATTTTTCAGAATCCAAGGAGAAAGATTCCAGAGATAAATACTCATAAGATAAAGTTAAGGACGTTGAAGAAAAAGACTCAAAAATGACTTAACAAGAAGTTATCGTTGGTCCAACTCATCAGAAGAAGAGTAGACAAAGAACTTCTCATTCTGAAGAATTAATTTTGGGAGATAAAGAAGCAATAGTCAGAACTCGATCCTCGTTCAAACCTTCTGAAGAAACTCTTCTGGGTTTGGTATTTGTGATAGAGCCCACATCTATTGATGAAGCTCTTCTGGATAATGAATGGATTCTGGCTATACAAAAGGAACTGAATCAATTCACCAAAAAATGACGTTTGGGATCTTGTTCAGAAACCAAAGAGTGTCCATGTCGTTGGAACCAGATGGTTGTTCAGAAACAAGCTCAATGAGAAAGGTAAAGTCATCAGAAACATGACTTGACTGGTAGCACAAGGGTATAGTCAACAAGAACGTATAGATTATACAGAAACCTTTGCACCAGTTTCTAGGTTAGAGTCTATTCGTATTTTAATTTAATTTGCAGTAAATCATAACATTGTTCTGTATCAGATGGATTAAGAGTGCATTCATGAATAGGTACATTTCTGAAGAAGTGTATATGCACCCCCCTGGTTTTGAAAGTTCTCAAAACACAGGTTTTGTTTTCAAAACTTAAAAGTCGTTATATGGTCTGAAGAACTTTGGATACAAAGTTTATGAAAGAAATTTCCGTTCAAGGTTCGAACCTACAATGGAAGCCTTACAGTTACAGTGTGCTCCATTATGTCTTCCTGCTCCTAAAATTAAGGAAGAAGCAAAGGAGACTGAGGAAGCTTTTGGACATCCAAATGTAGTCATGGAAGATATTTCTGCTCATCTTGATAGAGGAAAGCAAGTTGCTTCTGAATATCAACAACAAGCTCAAGACGGTTATAAGACCCTAATTTTGACCCTAAGATCCCTCATGGCATCATATCATTGCATATTGCATTTGCCTCAAGGATCATGGCATCTTGGCTCCTTAACCCTAGGGTTAGGACTTGTGTGAGTTGGTTTGAGACCACCAAGCATGCTTGAATTGTATATTATTTCTTTTCTTCTTTTTTTTACTAACCAAAAGTACAAAAATATGTCACTAACTTGTTTTGTTTTGAAGTATAAGCAGTCATGTGATCCAAGGCTCCTAGAAGGCCCATATACTCAAACAAATGGCCAGATGAAGATGAAACCAAGAATGAAAATGGTTCCCAAAGCTCTCAATCATCATTTATGCCTCCCAAGTATCTCAATTTGTCAATTTGATCAAGATAAACCAAAGGGCTTGAGGATTGTTTCCCAAGGAAACCTTAATTCAACTATGCATTGAATGTGCCTTGCTCATGAAGCAACCTCAACCTATGATCAAATAAAATCAAGGTAAGTTCTTTCATTCATCATTTTATGCATATATGAGCCTATGTGAGGCCTCTCAATCATTCATTCATCAAGATTTGAGGTTTGGACTTGAGAAGTTGATCAGTCAATTCATCTGACTAAATTAAAATCCATTGAGACCTAACGTTTGATGTGTTTGTCAAATGATGATGATCCTAAGAGAAAAAATGTTCTTAAGAACCATATGAACAAATTTCATATTCATCAAATATCCATTTGAAACTTTTAAGGTCATCATTCATTTCAAAACATTATAGGTCATTTTGACTTAAACCCTAATTTTGGGTCAACTTCCCAAGGACCCAACTCCTTCATTTTTTATGATTTTAAGGTGAGACCAAGTGAATTGGAAAGTTTAAGATGTCTACTTCAAATGTTGAACAAAATTTCATAATCCTAAAAGAAACATATGTGATAATACAAAACATTATAGGTCACTTTGGACAAAAGCCATTGAATCTTGAAAAAGTCCAACTTCAAGTGCCCATAACTTTCTCATAAAAATTCCAAATGATGCAAAATTAAAGTCCAATTTGATTGTCTTGAAACGATAGACAAATTTTATGTTGAAGGTTTTGTCATTTGAGTCTTGCATCATTAAGACATAAGGGCTTGAAGTTGGTCCATTTTGGCAAAATTTTCAAATACATGTTTTGTACCTTGAACTTCATGGTCAGTTTTCAATAATTTCCAAACTCCAAATGGATTTTTGTTCAACATAACATTTGTTCCTTATGTCAAGACCTTTCCAAACATTACCCACATGCATATGTTTCAATTTTCCAAATGTGATTTTCGAAGAGGTGAAGCATTATGATCATTTATGCCCTTCATGTCAAATTTCCATGCACAAGCCATTGCCTTGCCATCTGCACGTCCAAACTTCATTCATTAGTGTTCAACATTCATTTGCAAGTGGTGTTGGGCCTCACATGCGCCTGTACAGGCCCATGCATGGAGGACCCAACTTCACATGCACACGAGTTCTTCACATCTTTGCATCAGCTGTGGCTATAAATAAAAGCTTCATTTCATTCAATTGGCAACTTGAAGGCGCCTGAAACTCTGCTGAACTGATTCCCTAACCTCTCACCAAAGGAATTTTCAATTTCACTTTCATTTTTCAAGTGTGATTTTCAACAACATCAGTTGATTATCATCACTAATTCCTAAGCCTAGCTCTCATACCAAGCATCCAGATCAAGCTGCAAGTCAAGGATTGGTTGAATTGTGCTCTTGAAAGCTGCTCTACAAAGGTTTATTCTCCAACTGTTTTCCTTCAAATCTCTTTGAATATTATGCATTGCTTGGTTTGATTGGCATTTCTGAAGTCCTCATTTGAGAGGCAAGCCCGTGGGGGTTTTAATTTTGCGATTTGGTTAACTTCAGATTGAATACCTTGTTTTTCAAGCTCAGATTTCTTCCTCTATAGGGATCTTGAGCAAAAACTAAGGTCACAGGGGTGATGTACATCACCCTAGCTTTCGATTGGTATATGGATCGCGTGTTATAGTTGAGGTTTCAAAACCTGCAACTGGTGGCCAGAAGAGGCCTTCTCACCGGAGAAGACGGTGGTTTCCACCATCGTCCCCACACGTCCAAACCCTGGCCATTGGATGATGAGTCTCAAATCTAATCTTGGTTGTTGATTGTTATGACTTGTTTTAATGTTGAATGCCGCGCTGTTGACCAAGGTGTACCATACGCGCGCGCTTCTTGTTCCTTGGATCAACCACGTCAATTAATGAGCGTTGATCCAAGCGCTGTGGATTTTGCTAATTTCTGAATTTCCATTTTATTTTCTTTTATTCCATTTTATTTTAAAAATTTATAACTTCTTTATTTGGAATTACAAAAATATGGGACCAATTGCAAAAAAATTCTCTTAAATTCTAGTTTTATAAAATGACTTTTAATTATTTTTGTGATTCCATTTAATATTTTTTGTGAATTATTTCTTTTCTGGTTGTTTATAATTCATTGAAAATACCATTTGATATTCAAAAACGCCAAAAATATTTTCTTAACATCTTTGGATGATGATGAATCTATGAAAGATATTCTCATCAATTTCTTAATTGATTTGAGATTTATTTGAGATTTTAGTCCAATTATGTTATTTTTCTTCATTTTTAATTGTTTAAAAATAGTTTCTGTTTTCAAAAAATGTTGAGAAATTTTGTCAAACCTTGTTTGACCATGTTAGACTTATGGTGATCCAATTGAACTTATCTAAGTTGATTTGAATTGGATTTGAAGTTTGACCTTTATTTGTCCATTTTATTTTATGTATTATTTTAATTCCAAAAAATACCAAAAATATGTTTGACCTTTCTTGACTTCTCATCTTCATTTCACTTCTGTTTACCATTGATTGATGTTGATTCCATTCATGTTTGATCAATGTGTTTTGGTTATGTCTTTTGATTTCTCATTTTGGTTCATTCCATTTCCATCTTCATCTTTTTCTTTTTCTTTTGACCAATGAGTTAATGATTGGTGGTTAGCCTTGACATATGAGAGGCTTAACCTTCTTTGATCCAAATCAAATTCATCTTGATCAAAGATCAAGTGAATTACTTTGTGTCCAAGATAGGTTGCTTCTTGGTCAAGCAAAAAAACTAAATTCATACAAGGTCATTCTTCTTTCCTTTTTGGCATGGCAAGTTGTAGGAGCTTGGCTTACTAGTCATGGTCTCTAACTTGTGTTTATTTGCCTATAGTTTTATTGACCGGCCTCAGATAGGTGTGACTACTACATTAGTCCATTTACGATTGCTTAACATAGCGCTAAATTGCCTTATGGCACACGAACACTAACTACTAATTACTAACTTTTAATCCAAGCATTTAATTCTTGCAATTTACTTTAATGCATTTTAATTTCTTGCTCATTATTCATATTGTTTTTTCCCTTTGCTCATTTGAGCTCATGTTTATGTTTATGCCATTTGCCTTTTGCTCACTTGAACATATTATTGTGAATATATTATTGCCTTGTGTTTCTTTTGTTTTGTTTGTGTGAACCAATGTAAAAAGGAGAAAGGACTTAGAATTAGGACCTTACCTAAGCTTAATGGAGTTTCAAGAGAAACTAAGCCTCATGCCTTTAGAATGCTAAAATTGTTGAATAGCAACTAGGCCTCATGCCTTTAGAATGCTTAATCTTGAACGTTGAATTGAAAGGACCCCTATTCTAAATTCTCTTTGTCCATTCTTTTATTGAATTGTGGAACTTTTTGATTTGTGTGTTCTTGTGTGATAGGGATCCTAAACTTGATCTAATTAGAAGGACCATTGTCATGGACATCCAAGATAAGAGAGACAAAGCCAATTGGAAGATTCCTAGGAGCTTGATTGAATATTTGCTTGATTGCTTGAGTTAATTACTTATTGCTTGCTAAGTCCAAAGGAAAGGAGCTCTTGGATCATCTTTATGATCTCAAGAAAGGAACTCCAAGGGCTCTTATTTCTATTCCCTCATTTTTGCATGTTTAGGACCTAACCCTTCTCTTCTTCTCTCCACTCTAACCCAAGCCAAACTTATTTTGTGCAAACATTAACATTGTTTTCAAAAATTAGAAACCTAGGCACTATGCCTTTGATTTTTCAAACTCTTTTTCATAATACTTATTTTGAATTGAATCTTAAGTCAACTTTGACTTTATTTTTGTGAATACTTTTCATTTCTAAATACAACTCACTCAATTTGTTTTTTTGTGTGGTTCCAATGGCCACTTTTGCCAAAGTTTTTCATAAACATTACCTATTAGGTTTGAGTTATCATAGTGGTTGGTATAAACCTCACCTGTATCCTTAGTGATTGGACTATATAAGTCTTTCATACTTATTATAGGGTGGATCCCTCACTCGTATGTTGAAGCTCTCCTCACATGGTGAATTTGTGGTTTAGGTTGAGTTTTCTCCCTTTGATAACAAAAGACCTTAAGGCTTTTGACCAATCAACTTACCAATTTATTTTGAGATTTTTTACCCCGAACTACGAGGTTTTGATCCTACCTTTGTGATGCTACGTAGGCAATGGATTTATCCATTCAAACACAAAAATTGTAAATAATTTGTATATTCTTTTCTCATCTCCCCAATCATGTTTGCACAAATATTTTCACAAATACCAACCTACCATACAACATTTGCAAAAAGGGCTCCCTTAGAGTACTAAGGATGTTTTGGGTGCTTAAAACCTTCCCATTGCATAACCAACCCCCTTACCCAGATCTCTGACATTTTTTATTAGTTTTTGATTTAATAAAACTTCTCGGTTTTTGTTCGCTTTCTAACCTTTCCTTTGGATAAATAGGAGTGCAATGGCGACTCGAATTGTATGATTTAGTTTTGATTTAGTCAATAAATCTAAAGGTAACAAATACCCCGCTACAACGGTGATCCAGAATAACAAATTGTTGTTTCTGAGAATCACATTGTTGCTGGAACTTCTTTTGGGATAATTCTTGAAGAAATTCTAAAGACTCTTGCTGAGATGAAGGAAGAAAGTTATCTTGTTAGACAACGCTTGAACATGAAGGGTCTTTTGTTCGGAATGATTCTCTCCAGATTTCAGACCTCCTCCTACGCCACAGAACCCTAACCCTTAGTTTTCAAAATTTATGCACTTTTATGTTATTTTGTCTAAGTGTTTTTGTATCTGTTTTGTAAATTTTTGTACTGTTGTGCCTTATGGCACTTGGTATTAGTAAAATATTGTGGTTTTCTTATTTTATTTTGTCTATGTCTTTTTGATAGATGACAAATGGGGAGAAACGTAGTTGATTTTGATATACCTATGTTCGTGAATGAGAACCCAAATATTTTTTAATGTTTATGCTAACAACTACTTCAAAGAATAGTTTGTTAATTAATTTTTTAGGGAAAGTCAAGAAGATCAGAAGCTCTTGAAGAAATGGTTTACTCTTTGAGTCTGAAGTGTTAACTTCACCGTTTGAGAAAGACTTCCAACCAGACATAACCAGGCATCAAGTTCTGAGGAATTATGAATTCCATGTTAACCAGAATTGATTTAACCAGGTTCTGAAGCTCTTTAAAAGTGTTTCTCACCAGGCTCTAAAGCTCTTTCAAAGAGATTTCAACCAAGCTTCTGAAGTTAAGTTCATCAGAGCTTTAACTTTGATAACCAGTGTTCTGGATAAGTTCAAGCAACTTCTGAAGACAAGCCAGATTCTAATAGAAGATCCCTCTGGTTCTACAAAAAGGTTAATTAGGAAAGTGTTCTTTCATTCTGATTTTATCTTTTTAGAATTGTACATCTCAGGGGGGCTTTGTGCTTATCTGTGATGTATCTTTCTGTGATTACCTTGTACAAAATTGTTCATCAAACTACATGGTTTTGTCAACATCAAAAAGGGGGAGATTGTTAGAACAAGATTTGGTTATGCATCTATACCTTTGAGTTTTGATGATAACAATGTAGTATTTATGTAAGAACAATTTTGTACTTTAACGGTTTGTTATTGTGTAACTTTAACAACCAATTCTGATTCTGAGTTTATGATGTGCAACGTCATCAGTTTCTGAACATTTGTTCAGAATTCCACTTCTGCGTTGAATCACTCATGAGAAGTTCTGAAAGACGCTACGTTGCTGCTATAATGTTCTTTCTGCTTCTATGCTGATTCACTTTAAGAAGCTATGAAAGACGTTATGTTGCTACTACAATGTTCTTTTTACTTCTGCGATGATTCACTCATGAGAATTTTTAGAAAGACGATATGTTGTTACTGCAATGATCTCTCGGCTTCTGCTTCTGGATCTGACTATGATTTAAAGCTTCTGAAGAATGGCAAGCTTTTGAAGATATGTTACTTAACTGAAGACTCTGAAGGTCTCAAGCCAGACATTGACGTTGTCAAGGTTCTGACTGAAGATTCTAAAGTTTTGTTACTTAGCTGAAGACTCTGAAGATCTCAAGCCAGACGCTGACGTGGTCAAGGTTCTGACTGAAGATTATGAAGGTTTTGATTTAAGCTTTGTGTTTCTTCTCTTCATGCTTCACCAACTTTTCATCTAAAGCCAATGAATTTGAAGATGACATCAAAGTGGATACATGATCAAATAATACATAGTACAGGTCAAAAATATTCCTTCCAATCCTAAAAATGTGGGTGAAGGATAGTATTATTCATCACACATGTCACTAATCCGTTATTTGATAACTCCTCTTTTGGTATCCCGAATTTGCCCTCCAATAATCTCTTTCTTATGCTATATAAGTAGGACTTGGAGAATTGAAGAAAATGTTGCTACAACATTTTACAAGACTGTTTCTATGTGAAAAGCTCTTAAAGTTGTGCATACTTTTCTTTAAGTATTTGTATTTCATTTGTGTAAAATCTGCTTGTGTAGAAGCAACTTGTAACACAAAATTTGTATTCAAACATGTTTGTTTGATTTCCTTAAGGAAACTAAGTTGTAGTTAGATCCTTGAGAAGACAAAGAAAGTTGTTCTTTCTGATTTCCTTAATGAGACTAAGTTGTAGTCGAATCCTTGAGAAGGCAAAGAAAGTTGTTCTTTATGATTTTTGTAATCTTCTTGATTATAGTGGATTAAGTCCTTGTGTATAAGGTGAAATCATCTTGGTGGGTAGACTGGAGTAACTTTGATTTCAAGCGAATCAGGATAAAAATCCTTGTGTCTTTCTCTTTTTATTCTTTTGATTGTGTGGAGTTTTTGAGTTGGTAAAAAGATTTTGATTTTAAAAATCAATTCAACCCCTTCCCCCTTCTTGTGTTTTTCACACCTTCAGGAAATTCATTTTTGTAGTGACCTGACTCCTTGCATTAAAAGTAGGTACCGTTTTTCCCAACACCTGACTTCTTCAATCTAGAAGTAGACCTAAAGCGACCACTTGTCCTTCACGATCCTCTGAAATTGTTATGCCTTTTCTTCCAGAGTTGGTTAACTCTTCCAGAAAGAAGAGACAACTCATCTTATTCTTCAAAATCTTCTTCAGATTCCTCTTCTTCTTTAGATTGAGAGGTTTTAGTCTTTTCAGACTTTCCCATAGATTTCAGAGCCACATATTTAACTTTACTTTGAGGTTCATCCTCTCCAAGCTCTTTCTTGTGACTTCTCAAAGAACTTACAAGTTCTTCAAGATTAGTGTTATTCAAATATTTAGATAGCTTTAGCGCAATTACCATAGGCCTCCATCTCTTGGGTAATCTTCTGATGATCTTCTTAACATGATCTGCAGTAGAGTAACCTTTGTCCAGAACCTTCAATCCTCTAACTAGAGTTTGACACATTGATAACATGTTCTTGACTATTTCATTATCCTCCACTTTAAAGGCTTCATACTTTTGTATAAAGTCAAGGGCCTTGGTTTCTTTCACTTAAGCTTTTCCTTCATGGGTCATCCTTAATGAATAAAATATAGATTTAGATGGGTCTCTATTTGTGATCTTCTCATACTCATAGTATGATATAACATTCAACAGAATAGTTATAGCTTTATGATGATTCTTATAATCTTTCTTTTGTTGATCAATCATCATTCTTATTTCTAACTTGTTACCACTACCATCAACAGGATGAATGTGGCCATAAAATACCATATCCCATAGATCCATATCATGATCACGAAAAAAACATTATATTCTATCTTTACATTAGTCAAATTTTTCTCCATAAAAAATTAGGGGTTTGACACTATAGTTATCTCTTTCATTGTTAACAACGAGTGCAGATGGTAGAGGGACTCCTGCCATTATGTTTCATAAAAAATAATCTGGATCTTTATCTAACGCATTAAAATGTATGATAAATAATCAATACTAGAACCAGAACTCTGATGCCAATTGAAGCTAATGGAAACACAAGAAATGGATTTACAAATAAAATTTGTTTCTCTCCTAACAAGATCTTATTTAACATCATTTGCTTGACATGTTTGATGTCATGTTATACCAAGCATTTTGAAACATATATTTGATTCTTACCTTCACTTATCCTTTTTCGATATCAACGAGTATCCTTGCTACTTTCATGAAGTGTCTTCCTAAATTGATAGACATTTTTAGATCTTCCTTGATATATTACCATGAAATCCACAAGAAATGAGAATTTGACAATTGTGATTATGACATTTGTCATACCCCAAATTTACCCTACCTCTTATACAATTTTCATGGCCCTACTGCACAGGCGTGCATTCATTATTTCATCATCATCATTTCATTTAACATTCATAACCAAAGACATATTACACGGACCCAAGGCATGTGTAAGACCCCGATTTTGACCCTAAGATCCCTCATACAATTTCATCAAAAGCATTAGCATTGGGATCATACCTTGGCATCCTCCTTACCCCTCTTTAATTGGGTTTGTTTTGGGAGAGATCACCAAGCACTATGTGATTGTATCATACTTGTATTTTATCATTTCACTAACCAAAATACCAAAAATATGTCTTTGCATTTGCTTAACTCTTTTGTAGGTAAGGCATGATCTCCATTGATCTGTCAAGTCCATATCTAGGGTTTGAGACCCTCATGAACAAAGAGAACAACCATGGATTGATTCAAGGATGGTCATAAAAATCATATATGAGTCCCAATGATCTCTACATGTTATATTGATCCAGCATTCTTCGAGAGTTTGAGGGTGATTTGCATTGGAAACCCTAGTTTGACTAGGTATCTTGAGTAACTTCTCCAACAAGCTATCTCATCAATTGATCAAATTTCTTAAGGGACACTTAAAAATTAACCATCTTATTCATATATGATCTACAATGATCCTAGAAAGTCAAGAGAATTGAAGGTTAGCAAGTTGGTTGATGGTGGTTGGCTAGATGAATTCATTTGATCAAAACTGGGTCTCCCTAGACCCTATCTCCTACAATTTTCACCATATGAAAACTATTCCAAGAGAAAACTTCCTCTAAATTACATTCCAAACAACTTTCATGTTGAGACCTAGAGCTAGTTTTTCTTGCAAAATCATTTTCTATGTTGAAACATTATATGTCATTTTGTCTAAACCCTAATTTGAAAGTCAACTTACCAAGGCCATAACTTGCTCAATTTGTATGAGATGAAATATTTCCAAGTTGCAAAATCCAATTCAAGATGTCTACTTCAAATTTTATGTTTGGAGTGAGAGCTGATTCAACTTTTATGAGCATGTGATATGAGGTTACATCATAGGTCATTTTTTACTTATATCATTGATCAAGTGATTTTTCCAAACTTAAAAAATGCATAACTCTATCATTTCAAATCCAAATGACATGAAATTGGTGACCATTTTGAAGGTATTTGAGAGAGCTACAACTTTAATGAAGACACTTTTCTCATTGAAGCTCACATAAAAAGTTAAGCAAGGTGGAATATTCAGACATGTGGCGTGACACTTAGAAAATTTTTCAATATGTTAAAATTTCCAAACTTCCACCTCAAAATTCTTCAAGTTCCAAGATCCAAATGGAAAAATGTTGAACATGAAAGTTGTTCCTCTTGATCTAACCTTTCCAAAAAGCCCAAATTCATCCATTTTGGACAAGAAATGAATAGGCTGCGCATGGCTTGAACATGGTATCATCATTTGGCAAGATTGAACTTCAAACATCCATGCACAATTCCCTAGCATTCCAACATGACTTCAACCTTGCTTACACTCAATTATGGATCAGATAGAGTGATTTCATGGGCCTGCACACTCCCATCCACTCATGCATCACACATTGCTAATTTTGGAAGTTCATTTCAAGTGTGCAAATATCAATTGAATTGGCTATAAATAGAGCTCCATATGCTCAGAATTTCAGACACATTCGTGCCAACTTTGACCCCAAACCTCTAACCCTCACATTCCAAAGGATAATCCTGAAAATTTCACTTGAAATTGAGTTTGGATTCTCATTGTTTTAAGATTCAAAACTCCAGGGATCCAAGACCTTTTGAGCATTCAATTCTTCTTCTGCAAGCATTTGCAATGAGATCAAGCACGAGCCAAGGCAAGAACAGCTGAATCCAGACCTTCATTGAAGGTATTTTCCAGAAATTTTAATCTCTTCGATTTTCTCTAAATCTTGCTCAATTCTCTTGATTCCTTGGTTGTCTGAAGTGTTGGTGTAAGCCCTAGAGGCCAATACTTTTGGTACTTGTATCGAATTATTTATTAATAATAAAAGGCTTTTTCTTTATTATGTTCATTTAATAAAGTCCATAGAATAGCTAGTCCGTTTAATGTATCAAGTATGACATAATCATGAGATCACTTTAAACATAAGGAAATTATTCTTAAAGTATTCGTAGTCGAGCTTTATTGTGAAGTGGGATAACATTAAAGCATTAAGACTATTATGTATATAGACTGATGATCACATCTCATGGATCATGGATAAGGAGTTATCAAGTCTTAAACATAGGTATGGATATTAAGAGTAATATTTATACTGGATTGACCCGCTATGAGAATACTATATAGAATGTTATGCAAAGTGTCATAAGTTATTCTCATGGTGATAATGGTGTATACCACCCTTCGATCTGAAACCACTATGGGCCCTAGATGTAGAGTCGAGTGCTTTATTGCTGATCAAACGTTGTCCGTAACTGGATGACCATAAAGACAGTTGATGGGTACTCCACGAAGCATGCTAAAGGATATGAGTGACCTAGATGGAATTTTCCCATCCTGCGTAACAGGATAAATGTCTATGGGCCCAATATTGAACTGGACAAGGATGACACGGTTTATGCCTTGTGTTCAATATAGACATAAGAGCAAAAGGGTAATTATACACATAAGTATTATCACAGAAGGATTTGTCATATCACATGACATTTTCGTGTCTTGGGTAACAGTGATATGTTGCTAGATACCGCTCACTGTTTATTATGTTAAATATGTGATTTAATATAATTGCCAATGCCGCGAAAACCTACAGGGTCACACACAAAGGACGGATAGATGAGAGACAGAGTAACTAAGGAACACCGTAAGGTACGGTGCACTTAAGTGAATTGTGGAACATCGTAAGGTACGGTGTACCTAAGTAGAATACGAAATATGGTAAAAGTATTCAGTGCGGTTGCATTTTCGTTTCTCTCTCTCTCTCTCTCTCTCTCTCTCTCTCTCACTCAAAGCCTTCATTCGTAGCAGCTAGCACTGAGATTGAAGGAATCCGTTCGTGTGGACTAAGTAGAGGCGTTATCATCGTTCAACGTTCGTGATCGCTTCGTAGATCTGCATCAAAGGTTTCAATCGTCACAAGAGGTAACTATTCTATCACTAATCATGTCCATTCGTAAGGATCACTAAAGGAGAAATTTTAATTTTCGCTGCTTTTTGAATCGCCAATCTCCTTCAGTGGTATCAGAGCCACTTACGAAACCATGCATCAGATAGTTGTTTATTTTCTGTATTAATATGATTAAAAGACAGAATGAATCAAAGAATAAACGAGTAATTAAATTCGGCATCATGTGTGTACGATTTGGATGATTGATGTTGACTATGCTTCGGAACCGACATTAGTATGGTGAAGCAGCGATACATCGATCGTCCATAGGTTACGCAATTGTGATCGATCAAGTTATATATATGATATAAGTAATCCTAATGCAAAATACGGTATATATGATATACTATTTCTGTTTCGTTCATTCAAACACTTAATGGTTGTTTTCCTTTTAGCGATCAATGGTCATTTGCTTCGGAATCCGACATTAGTATGGTGAAGCAATGACCTGTTGATCAATCATACTGAATCAACAATCGAGGTGTGTTTGACGGTCTGAAATTGGTGCATTAGGGTTAGTGACGGCACAAGGGTTGTACCGTCAAAGAGTTGTGAATTGAGGGCTTGTTGGATCACGTTTGTTGACTGTTTCAAAGTGATGTTTTTGGCCGCGTGACGTTCGTCATGGGCCTGTGACGATCGTAACAAGCTGGACGTGATGGTCGTAACATGCTTTGTGACGGTCGTCACATTCACAGATTCAGAATTCTAGGTGTTTCTATTATTTTGGCCGCGTGACGTTCGTCATGGGCCTGTGATGGTTGTAACAAGCTGGACGTGACGGTCTTAACATGCTTGTGACGGTCGTCACATTCACAAAGTCAGAATTCTCGAGGTTTCAATTTTTTTGACTGCGCAAGAGTTGTGTTGATGCAAAACGACGTCGATTTCAAATGAATTGTTCATTAAAATTTTGGACAGGGGCGCTGCCCATACAACCCCGCAAAATGACGTCGATATCAAATGACCGGGCAGTGGACCCCCGGCTAACTCTGCGTAGTGTGATCGGTCGCCGAAATTTAATTTGGTTTTAATTAATTAAAAGAATTAAAATTAATAATAATAATGTGTTTATTATTATTGTCTTGTGGTGATCGGTTATGGCCTTTGTTTTCCTTTATTTTGTTTTGGGATTTTAAAATACGACCTGCGTGTCGTGCCTCTCTTTTAATCTCTTAATGTAACTTCTTTTCTCATCTCACTCCCTCGTATGTAAAACGAGTTTCTTTTATGTAATGTAATGTTATGAAGAAAGAAAAGAATTCAATATCAAAGGAGGACAACCTTGAAGATCTTGCTTGGAGAAGCTTAGATCGTCATTAGGTTAGCTTAGGTTCTCTCATTGGCTTGGGAGAACAATTGCGCTAGGGGCCATAATTGTTTCATTATGAATGTATGTTAATGCATGTGAATGTATGTTGATGCATGTGAGAGACGATTTATATGATAAATAAGCTGGTGAGATCAGAATAATTGCAATTCCCTCAAATTAAATATTAAGTTTATGCTTTCCATGTTTTAGCACTCATCAAGACTAGTATCGAATAATGTAGGTTTCGCCTACGCGAGGTGCATGTTCTATATTAGGAAGGTGCGATGGGATAATTGTAATATCCAATTGCTAAAACAATGGGTCAAACTTAACTAAACAAATTATAATAAGATTATATGTGTTTAGAAGCAAGAGTTGGAAATGATCCATGTAATGGATTGGAATAAGGAGTTATTCACCCAACTAAAATATTCGAGAGTTGTATTAGATACAATTGGAAGGAGTTCCTACCTAAATAACCTAGTTTTGTGTAATCCGCCTACGCGGACTTAAAACAAAGTGAAATGTGGATCTCGACCCACTAGAAAATCTTTCAACGGGATTTTCCGAATCAAATGATAAGGGTCATTTGTTTTGAGTAAAATAGTGGGAGCATATTTAATTAAAGGCCTAATTAAATATGTTATTGATACTTATATTTTCATTAATTCTTATGTAGATTACCATGACAACAAACACCTCTAACAATATTTTGCGATCAATCCTTGACAAGGAAAAATTGTCTGGGACAAATTTTATGGATTGGCACCGAAATCTGAGGATTATCCTCAAACATGATAGAAAGCTGTATGTCTTGGAGAAACCTGTTCCTGAAGAGGAACCTCCTAGTTCTGCACCTAAGGTAGAAAGAGATGCTTATAAGAATCATGTCGATGATGCCAATGAAACTGCTTGTCTCATGCTAGCTACCATGAACTCAGAATTGCAAAAGCAACATGAGAACATGGCAGCGTTTGATATGATCGAACACCTGAAGATGCTCTATCAAGAGCAAACAAGGCATGAAAGGTTTGAAGTTTCAAAAGCCCCTTTTCAAGGCAAGTTAGCTGAGGGAGCCCCTGTAGGTCCCCATGTGCTCAAGATGATTGGGTACGTGGAAAACCTTGGAAGGTTGGGTTTTCCCCTCGGAAAGGAACTTGCGACTGATTTGATCTTGCAATCGTTTCCAGATAGATTCAGTCAATTTTTCCTAAATTTCAATATGAATGATATGGATAAATCTCTTCCTGAACTGCTAGCCATGTTAAGAACTGCTGAGCAGAATCTGAAGTCAAAAGGGAAGTCCATTCTGATGATCGGAAATGGAAAGAGTCAGAACAAAAGGCCCACCAAGCAGGGTGATAAAGGGAATGGCAAGGAAGTTGCCAAACCCAGACCCTCTGTTGCTTCTTTGAATCCTAGTGGAGGCATAGCAAAGGAAGGCACTTGCTTCCATTGCGGTAAGACCGGACACTAGAAGAGAAACTGCCCAAAGTACCTGGAAGATACGAAGAATGGAGTAGAGACTTCAACTTCAGGTATTTTTGTTACTGAAATAAATTTATCTACTTCTGCATCATGGGTATTAGATACTGTATGCGGTTCTCACATTTGTACAAATGTGCAGGGGCTAAAAAGAATTAGAGATTTGGCAAAAGGTGAAGTTGACCTACGAGTTGGCAATGGAGCAAAGGTTGATGCTTTAGCCGTAGGAACTTATGTATTGACTTTACCTAGTGGTTTAATAATTCAGTTAGAGAACTGTTATTATGTACCTGCAATTAGCAGGAATATTATTTCCATTTCTTGTTTGGACAAGTTTGGTTTTTCATTTATAATAAAGAACAATTGTTGCTCAATTTATTTGAATGATATATTCTATGCTACTGCACAAATGAGCAGTGGACTATATGTCCTTGATCTCGAAATTCCTATTTATAACATTAATACTAAAACGATGAAACCTAACGAGTTAAATCCAACATACCTTTGGCATTGTCGATTAGGCCACATAAATGAGAAACGCATTTCCAAACTCCATAAAGATGGACTCTTAGACTCTTTTGATTATGAATCATATGACATGCAAATCTTGTTTAATTGGAAAGATGACAAAGTATCCATTCACAAGAAAAGGTGAAAGAGCGAATGATCTTTTGGGCCTCATACATACTGATGTATGTGGACCACTGAACATACCAGCCAGAGGAGGTTTTCAGTACTTCATCACATTTACTGATGATTCAGTAGATATGTTTATGTGTATTTAATGAAACATAAATTGGAGTCCTTTGAAAAGTTCAAGGAATTCAAGAATGAAGTACAAAACCAACTAGGTAAGATTCGGGACATGGACTTGAGAAGTTGATCAGTCAATTCATCTGACTATTTTGAAGTACACTGAGACCTAACTTTTAATGTATTTGTCAAATGGAGATGACCCCAAGAGAAAAAATGTTCTTAAGAACAATATGAACAACTTTCATGTTCATCAAAAATCCATTTTAATTTTGGAAGGTCATCATCCATTTCAAAACATTATAGGTCATTTTGATTGAAACCCTAATTTTAGGTCAACTTCCCAAGAACATAAATCATTCATTTTTCATGCTTTTGAGGTGGTATCAAATGAATTGGAAATTTTAATATGTCTACTTCATTTGTTATGTTGAACAAATATTCATAATCCTAAAAGAAATATATGTGATAATGCAAAACATTATAGGTCACTTTGGACCAAAGGCATTGAAATGTGAAAAAGTCCAACTTCAAGTGCCCATAACTATCTCATCAAAATTCCAAATGATGCAAAATTTAAGTCCAAATTGATTGTCTTGAAAAGATATACAACTTTAATTTTCAAGGTTTTGTCATTTGGAGCTTTCATCATTGAAAAGGAAGGGCTTGAAGTTGGCCCATTTTAGAAATTTTCACATACACATGTTTTGCACCTTGCACTTTATGATCAGTTTTCATCAATTTCCCAACTCCAAATGAAGTTTTGCCCAACATAACAATTGATCCTCATGCCAATAGATTTCCAACCATTACCCATAAAGCTATGTTTTATTTTTGAAAATAGCATTTTCGAAGAGAAGAACATTTTGGTGCATTTTTGGAAACAAGTTGAAAACACATTGCACAAGCTGATTGTATCATTTCTGCACGACCATTTCAATTCCATGTGATATTAGCATTCATTTCCAATAGGAATTGGGCCTTCCATGCGCCTGTACAGGCCCATGCATGGAGACCCTCTCCATTCATGCACATGCATTGCTCATGTATACCTTGGCCATTTGCTATAAATAGGAGTGCTAGGCTTCACATTTCAGCAACCTGAAGGCACCTGTTTTGCTGCAAGAATCCCTCCATAGCCATACTTAAAGGAATTTCCACTTTCTTCTCAAAAATTCAGATCTGAATTTCAACTACATTGGTTGATTTTCAAATTTATAATTCCTTGACCTTGTTTCACCTTCATCACTAGATCATACTACAAGCAAGGGCTTTGAAGAATCGTGCTCTCAAGATCCATATTTCAGAGGTGGATATCCAAACTTATTTTCTTCGAAACACCTTGTTTATAACTTATTTCTTGCATTTATTGGGTTGATTGAAGTCCTCGCATCAGAGGCAACTTAACTGTGCTTTGAATTTTGCAAATCCATTAAGTTTCAGTTGAAAACCATATTTTTCAACCTCTGATTTCTCTCTCCATGGAAGTCTAGAGTGAAAATAGATGGTACAGGGGTGATGTACATCACCCCAACTTTCCATTGTTGTATAGATCACCTCATTTGGTGAAGGTTTATTTTCTGCCACTCTCGCCGGAATCTCTGGCCTCGCCGTAGAAGACGGTGGTGTATACCACCGTCTGGTTGCCAGATCAAACCATGGCCGTTGGATTCATTTTCCAGATCTAATCTGGACCTTCCTTTGTTATGACTTATTTAATGGCCAGGTGTATATCATTGACTTAAGTGTTTGGTGGACGCGCGCATATGATCCGTCTGATGTGCCATCTCAATTAATGAGCTTGAATCTAACGCCTCACGCTTTTCGTTATTTTTAATTTCTGATTTTAATTTCCATTTTATTTCTTTTATTCCATTTCATTTCAAAAAATCATATCTCATTCATTATTGGTCCAAAAAATGTGAGACCAATGACATTATTTCTCTTTTAATTTCTAGTTTCTAAAAATGATTTTTAATATTTTTTATTTTATCATTTGATATTTTTTATGAATTTTCTCTTTTCTGGTTATTTTTAATTCATTTTAAATAATTTTCAATATCCAAAAAATACAAAAATATTTTCTCAACTTCTTTGAATGATGATGGATCTATGAAAAATATTCTCATCAATTTATTAATTGATTTGAGATTTATTTGAGATTTTAATTCAATTAGATTATTTTTATGCATTTTTAATTGATTAAAAATAGTTTCTGGTTTCTAAAAATGCTGAAATTTTTTGTCAAACTTTGTTTGACCTTGTTGAACTTAGGATGATCCATTTGGACTTTTCAAAGTTGATTTGAAATGGATTTGAAGTTTGACCTTTAATTGTTTATCTTAATTCAAGTATTATTTTAATTTCTAAAAATACCAAAAATATTTTATTTGTTTCTTGACTTCTAAGTTTCATTTTGCTTTTGTTTACCAATGTTTGACCTTGATTCCATCTATCTTTAGTCATTGTATGTTGATTACTTCATTTAAATTTCCATTAATGTTCATTCTTATTCATCTCCTTCTTCATCTTTTTCTTTTTTGATCAATGAGTTAAAGATTGGTGGTTAGCCTTGATGTATGAGAGGTTTAACCTTCCTTGATTCAAATCTAATTCATTATGATCATAGATCAAGTGAATGGCTTTGCATTAAGGATAGGTTGCTTCCTAATCAAGCTAAGAACCTAAATCAATACAAGATCATTTCTCATCTTCTTTTGGCATGGCAAGTTGTAGGAGCTTGATTCACTAATCAAGATCTCTAACTTGTGTTTGTTGCCTATATTTTATTGACCGGCCTCAGATAGGTGTGACTACTACATTAGTCCATTTACGATTGCTTAACATAGCGCTAAATTGCCTTATGGCACACTAACACTAACCATTAACCATTAACATTTAATTATTGCACTTTACATTTATGCAATTTACTATTCTTCTACATATTATTCATTTGCTTTTGCCCTTTGCTCATTTGAGCACATGTTTATGTTAATGCAATTTGCCTTTTGCTCACTTGAGCACATAATTGTGTATATACTATTGTGCTTTGTGTTTTGTTTCGATTGTTGTGGACCAAATGCAAATGGACAAAAAAGACTTAGATTTTAGGACATCCCCTATGCAAAATGGAGTAAAAAGGCCTTAATGTTGAAGATGAATTGGAAGGACATAATTGTAGCACCTCAAATTTGCACCTCCCATTTGTACATACATTTCATTTTTAGGTCATTAATATTGCATTCACATTGCATAGTCCATTACATCTCATCAGTCAAGACTGGCCAGGAGATTCAACTGTGCAAGAGAGCAAGAGCATTTTCCATGAGATGAAGGCCCTATGGTTATTATAATGAGCTTACATGACCCAAGGATCACTTTGAAGCAATTTGGCCAAGTGTTGAAGGCTCAGAACTCATCAGTGTATGTGCAAGTCATCTGAGGCCCATAAAAGTCAACTGCAAAGTCAACTGTGGATTTGGAGGTGGGAAGTGATCAGAGATGCTTCATTCATGTTCAAACAAGTCTCATCTGACATTTCAAACACTCATATTGAAGAATTTGAAGTCAAGTCAAATATTTCCCAAAATAGAAAGTGACCTATAATTTGAAATTTACAAAAATGGAAAGGTTTTGGACCAACTTCAACTCAATTTTACATCATCAAGAAAGCTTCAAATGAAATTTTGTCCAACATGAAAGATGAAGATCTTTCTCTCCCATTTCCAAAAAGTCCAAGATCATTGATTTATGATGTGTGTTTGAGGAGATATGATCAAATCATGGCAAAGTGTGCTTAAAAATTCAAATGGGCATAACTTTTGAACCAAGGCTCCAATTTTGGTGGTTCTTTTTGCATTTTGTTCCTCATAACATGTAGTTTCCAAAACATCCATTACATGGCATGAATTTCACTTGCATGATCATATCCTCATTCATGAAGTTTTTTGAAGGGAAATTATTAAAATCAACTTGGTTGATCATATGCATGAAATACCAATCCCAAAGTGTGCATGGGCCTTGTTTAAGTGGATTTGGGTCAGCATAATGCACTGTTCACGCATGCATTTCATGCATGAGATGAAAATCCAATTTTGTGCACACACCTTACAACTTGTTAATCTCAATTAGTTTGGACTTAAGCATGATTTCAGAATGATTAACAAGGGATATATAAGGATAATCACAACTGCATTTGCCATTAACAACACTTTCAGATCTAGATTTTGAAAATTGATCAAAAATTTCTCTCAACAAGAACTTGCAATTTTCTCACAGAAAAGCCATTTCTCTTGCTGGAATCGTGATCATGAAGTATTTCTGAGGAGATTTGAACGTGGATTTGGAGCAATTCGTGCCTTATTTGACCATACATGAAGCTTGAAGGTTCAATGGAGTTTGCAAGTTGAGCTAGATTCATGCATGCTGGAGCATACAATTCTTCATCAAACATCTTAACAAGCATTGTAGAAGGGTTTTGAACCATTACCAGCCTTGGATAGTGCAGTTCAAAGGTTTTGTTCTTCAAAGAGGTTAGGTTTCGATCTCAATTATTCTTGAATTCATCATGATATTTGTGTAGATCTTTGCTTGGTGATGATTCTGGTATAAAAATTGAGCGAAATGGCGCATTATTCATGAAGATACATGTGTTTGAAGTTTTGATGTCATTTTTTATTTCCTTCGATCTGAGCGATGCATGATGATTTAGCGTGAATTGTGGTTTGATCTTGCATGTACATGAGACAAGGATTCGTTTGGTGTAATTGTTTTTGATTTCTGGAGTTTTTTCGGATTTTCTGGAATTTCGTATGAAGTTCATCTTCATCTTCATCTTCAACCTCATGAAGAAGATGAAGATCATGAGTTTTCCAGAACTCGCTACGAACTTGCTACGAATTTGCTACGAGTTTCCAGATTAGCTACGAATTCTGGAAATGTTTGCCAGGCTTAGGGTTTCATCAGTGAAACGACGCCGTTTCACTTGAGCGCGCATATTTGAATTTGGACCAAGTTCGATCCTGGCCGAGCGCTGTTTTTCAAATTGCCTTGCATTTTCACATGTTTCCCTCCTTATTCCATGCCTTGGTTCATTTTGATTTCAATTTTTTTTCCCAAATTTCATAAAATCATAACAAATTGAAAATTGATCCAATTTCATCCCAATTTTTTGCAAAATGCTCCTTATTCTGTCTAGATTTTTATGATCATAAATTGGAAAATTGTGCATGGCCGGATTTTATTTGGTGCTAGGATATGTGATCATGTATCCATTTGTGACCTTGCCTTGCTTATCTTGTTGTGTAATGCTTGTTTTTAATCCAATGAACTTGAAATTTTGCATGCTGATTCTAGACACATTGATGGACATTTTGGATTTGGTTTGACATGTTTCTCATGTACCAATTTTGTTTTATGCTTGTGTTAACATGGTGTGACAATTTGTGTCACACCTTTTGATGTTCAACTTGTGCAATGTGTTTTCCATGCCAAATAACTTCTAATGCTTCTGATTTTTTGTATGACGGATGTTTTGAATGTGTTGAATGATCATGATTTTTTCCAGAATTATTTGAACCATTTCTGATTTGATTTGGAATTTTGAATCTCATTGTCCATTTGTATGCCTTGAATTGGTCATTAGCTTCTCTTGCCTACCATTTGAACTTGCTTATTGATTTTGATGTGGCACTTTTTAAGACATGTTAATATGTGTTTGAAGTTGCTTCATGTTGAGTTTGATGTTCTGTTTTGGACTTTTGATCCTCTTTTGACCCTAGGCTTTGACCTAGTGGTTTGGACTTACTATTTGGGTTGTGAATTTCAGGTTCAAGTGTACATTTCCATGATTGGAGTGGCTCCTTCATTTAAGCTTGGTCAATTGTTGTCATTTGCTAACCTTTGTGTGTTTTGTAGACCTTGAGGATAATTCATTTGTGTTTGCCTTGTGCCTTGCACCATTGTTTCCTGATTGGATTTGTCTGTCTGTATGATATTGACTGAGAATTTTTGTCTGAACTGTGTACTGATTGGTTTAGCTGTTTCCACAGGTACCTAAGTGGCTTTAAGTTCATTTGAACTTTGCTTTGCTAGCTTGTGGTTGACATACCACTGAGGTATAATTTCTTGATCTTCATGTAGTCTGGAAGACCTACTGTTATTAGTAGGCACCTGTCTGAAACCCTCCTTAAGAGGCAATGCTTGTGTTTGTTTAATTTTGTGCTAAGCAGGTAAAGACCTCTTAAGAGGAAATTGGCAGATAAAAGGGATGTGCAATCCATCCCCTGCTATTCAGTTGTGTCATTCACTTTGCTCACACACCATGTGCTGATGCATTGTGAATAAGAACCCAAGATCTTGTTGTGTCAGTCATCTGTGGAGAAGAGTTCCTACATTCTAAACTCCCACACTTTCATTTGTCTGAAGCTCTCCCAGGCCAGGGATAAGAGCTATGAGGCACAACCCTCATCTCCATTTCATCTGCTTCACCCTAACTCTCAATGTTAGGGTTAAGAGCTAAAAAACACCCCATTCCAGTTGGCTTGTTTCTACAACCTAGCCCTGTATGAGCCCAAACTGTTTGCATATAGTGTGTGTGCTTGCTTTATTATGCTTGTTTGGTTGATTGTGCTGCTTAGGATAGCTTGCTCCCTGTGCAAGTTAGGATAGAAACCTCAACCTAGGACCATTGTAGATTACATGATAACTATTAGGCTCGAGTCAGGCTCCCTTCTAGTTTATCATTTCCCAGTCTCTGGTTAGGATAGAAGTTTCTCCCCTATTTAGGGGAACTACGTCGCCCTGATCCTCATACCAGATGAGGTACGTAGGCAGGAGATGAGCTGATCTCTCTGGGCGCCCTTTTTCCTTTTCAACCCTTTGTGTGTGTTTGGAGTCTGACGTAAGTCCAACGATTGGCAGTCAGTTTCCTGTGTGCAGTCGGTTTCCTGTGTCTTGTTTGCTTGTTGGAGTCTGACATAAGTCCAGCGATTGACAGTTGGTTTCCTGTGTGTGTGTTTGTTAGTTCGGAGTCTGATGTAAGTCCAGTGATTGGCATTCGGTTTCCGTGTTTGCCTGTTTGTGTGGAGTCTGACGTAAGTCCAGCGATTGGCAGTCGGTTTCCTGTTTGTGTTTTGTTTGGCATGCGTTAGCCGAGCTACGAGTGCTCTTATTCTTCTCCTGTTAGAGAAGATACGTATGCATAGGATGCGACATCCTAGCGAGCACGTTTCCCCTGTCCCGAACTACGTCGACTCTGATGTCTGTGCCTGACAGACTACGTAGGCCCAGGATGCGATATCCTGCCGAGTCCCGTTTCTTCCGTCTTTCTGTGTTTGTTTCCAGCGTGTGTGTAGTGTTTGAGCGGTCTTTAGCAACCTTCTTTCTATTCCTTTCGAGCGTGGATCCCGTCGAGTACGACGGATGCGTAGGGGTGCTAATACCTTCCCTTCGCATAACCGACTCCCGATCCCATCTTTCTCTAGTCACGAGACCATGTCTTTTCCAGGTTTACTTCGAGCGTTTCCTTTCCCTCCTTTGGGATAAATAACGCACGGTGGCGGCTCTGTTGTTTCTTTTTCCCGCCGGTTTTTCGCGTAATGCGACAACTGGCGACTCTGCTGGGGATCTAGAGAAGTTGACCTCCTGCTGGTCCATCTTCCCTAAGCGAGTCACTCCTAGCGCTCTGTAGGGTAGGGTGTTGGTTGCTTTTATTGCTTTATTTATTGCATTTATGATTAGGATGTGATTGTTTATATTTGCATTTATGTTTGCATGCATCATATTTTCATTGTGTTGGCTGTGTGTTTGTCTCTCTGTGGGGTGGGAGTTACAAGAGGTAAAAGGCCCAATACCCAGGCTATGAGTGAACTCTAGGACACCTAGGAATAGAGTGATTCATGGGAAGCGGGTGGTATTGCGCCACTTAGCGGAACATGATATCACGAGCAGTTCAGATCCTGATGGGGTATTATCAGTACATACATCTGGTGTGTACAGGATGATATTCTTGAAAGGGTTGTTTATCCTGCGTTTCTCTTGACCTTACCCTGGCCTAGATGACACCCGTGAGTGGGGCGGGATTGAATCATTTGCAGGTACAGATGGTGACTATGGTTCAGATGGACTTATGGGTACTTACTTATGACACGCCGGAATTCTGTCCGTGATATCTATCAGCGGGTTCCGTTTATTTCGGATCCCCGGGTTGAATTTGAGGACACTTGTTCAGAGGATCTGGTTGTCATCCGTTCAGTGGACTTCCTGTGATGATAGTGATATATCCCCCGGTTCCGTTTATTTCGGAATTCCCCAAGTTGGATTTATGGTTACTCGGGCCCTCAGATGATTGTGATCAGTTCAGAGACCGGTCCAGTACAGTTGATCCTCAGATGACTTGGAAGATGGCACAGTGACCTGCCTGCATGCATTTGCATCATTCCCATTTCGCATTCATCTGCATTTAACCCATGTTTATCCGTACTCAGGGTCCATTTTTTTTATTGAGATTCTGGTCGAGAGACATTCGGATGTCAGAATGTTGTTGATGAAATATTATCCATCTCAATGAAACCAGAATCAAAGGACGAAATTCTCCTCATACGGATAGACATTGCATGTGTGAGTCATATTAACATGTTTGCTATTTTGAAGGTGTCAGTATCTAACCGGTGCGCATAGCTCTCCCGCTCAGACGTCCTGCCAGACCCGACAAGTCCAAGCTGATGGATCCACCCAACGCCGACATTCTCGAATTGAAAGAGATGATGGGGGAGTTGTTCAAAGTCGTGCCAGGGCTCGCCTTGGGGCAGAAAGCAATTGCTGAGAGGTTGGAGAGGATTGAAAACTGGATGATAACGGAGAAAGTTCAGGGAAAGGCTCTGTCATCCGTAGTAAAGAAGCCCTCTAGCAATGGTCAGCCCAAGAAGGAGGTTGAATCAGGTGGTGTGCCTGCCCGAAAGGAACACGGTAAGGATCGTTACCACCCTTATGCTGCCACTATAACCACTCCTGGTTGTAATCCACCTATACAACAGCAACAATCGCCACCTCGATAGAAAGCACAGAAAGCTAAGGGCCAAGTGAAGAAGGGGGCGACGGATCGTCGGTTTGATAAGCCACCCGTGACTTATACCCTTCTGTTCAAGAGGTTGAGGGATCTTAGGTTAGTTCGGTCAAGGATATTGGTTCCTGTAGAACTGCATCAGAGGCCTGCAAACTACGATGAGAATGCCAGGTGCGAGTTCCATTCTGGGGCACCAGGACATAACATTGAGGGTTGTAGAGCTTTTAAGCATGCCTTCCAAGATATGGTGGATTCTAAGGCCATCAGTTTGGCGCCAACACTGAATGTTAACGCTAACCCCGTGCAAGGTCCTGTGGGGGTGAAGGTGATGTCAAAGGACAAGAGAGGAACAGAGGTGACTGAGGGGGATTAGTTAAAAACTCCAATGTCTGTGGTCCCGAAACATCTGATTAAGAGTGGAGCATTCCCTAGTGTTGATAACTGTTGTGCGGCCGTCGCCACAAAGAGGTGTGTAGTGATGGGGGAAACGATCCAGAGAATGATGGAAGTAGAAATGGACGGTGAGAAATTCGAAACACCAAGTCAGGCAGTTGAAATCGTCAAAGTGGAGGACGCCATTCTTGTTGAGAAAGAGAAGAAGATGTCCATTTCTTCTTACAAACAGGCCATAGAAGTGGTGAAGAACGGAGAAGCCCTAGGCTGGGAAAAGATCATAGACATTGTGGTGAAAGCAGATATGTTCGGGGTTGGCTATCAGCCAGATCAAGATTCGTCTAGACAAAACAGAGGACGTCGTCAACCGTTCACATTCGTCAGTGCCGGAATGCTGGATCCAGGTCACGCCTGTACAGTGGGTGAAGAGATTGACAGTGACCGCGAGCTTAAGTCGTGGATAAAATCGTGCGTACCAGGGAACTGGAAGGCCTCAAAGATCACCACTGTCACTCATCATGAAGAGTAGTATTTCTGTTTTTCAAATTTATTTGCATGAAAGCCATACATCTTGCCCGAAACGTAATGGTCCATTGTAAGGGCCATCTCATGTGTTTCATTGTGCAACATTTTGCATCATTAATAAATGGATGTTTTTGTGATTAAAAGCGGTGTTCCCTGTCTTTCATTTATTTTTGCAGTTTAAAAATAAAAAAATAAAAATGGCAATGTTTATTTTCATTTTTCTTTCCTTTTGATTCGTCTTGTTCCGACCTCAAAAGAGACTATCCTCCTGATCTCATTGATAATAATTCGGTTACACCTCTGTATGACTTCGACAATCCGATCTATCATGCCGAAGAATAAGGCGAAGAAGATTGTGATCTGCTGGAATTAGTCAGGTTGCTGAAATAAGAGGAGAAGGTGATTCAACCGCACGAGGAGCAATTCAATTATTAATCCAGGCACCGCCGAGGTCAGAAAGGAAGTGAAAATTGGGGCCGCTTCAGAGGCGAGTCGAGAGCAGAATGGTAGCCCTATTGAAAGAGCATGTGGATACCTTCGCCTGGTCGTGTCAGGATATGCCAGGGTCGGATACCGATGTCGTTGTGCACAAGCTACCATGGAGAGAAGACTGTCCTCTAATGAAGTAGAACGTCGGTGCCATGTATCAGAGTGACTTTCTTTCATGATATGATTCATCATGAAATTGAATGCTATGTTGATGACATGATAGCAAAGTCCCAAACAGAAAAGGGGCATCTAGTGGATCTGGCCAAGTTGTTTGACCGGATCGAAACAACTCAGACTGAGGTTGAGTCCAAACCAGTGCACTTGTGGAGTGCTGTCCGGTAAGTTGCCGAGGCTTATTGTGAACGAAAGAGGAATCGAGGTCGATCCTGTTAAAAAAAAAAGAGATAAAGAAAAAAGCAATACAAGAAATGCCTGAACCGAGAACAGAAAAGAAGGTTCGTGGTTTCTTAGATAGATTGAATTGCATTTCACGGTTTATATCTCATCTGATAGCCACGTGGGAACCCATTCAAGAAAAAAGGGAGCAGACGGTCAGGTGGATAATGATTGCCAAGGGGCATTGAAAGATAAAAGAATAAGTTGCTGGAACCTCTGATTCTGATGCCTCCTGTGGAAGGAACAACTGTTAATCTGGTACTTGACAGCCCTCGAGGGGTCTATGAGGTGCGTATTGTGTCAGCATGACGAGTCTGGTCGAAAAGAGCATGCAATTTACCTTAGCAAAAAGTTTATCGACTGTGAAACAATACATTCACTGCTCGAGAAAACTTGCTGTACTTTGGCATAGGCTGCTCGCCGACTGAGACAATATATGCTGGTTCATACCATTTTGTGGATGTCCAAGATGGATCTGATCAAGTATGCGTTTGAGAAGTCAGCATCGACCGGACGGGTGGCGAAAGGGCAAATGATGTTGACTGAATACGATATTCAGTATACCTCTCAGAAAGCAATCGAGGGGAGTGTATTATCCGATTACATCGCCCCGTAACCCATTGAGGATCATCAACCAAGGAAGTTTGAGTTTCCTGATGAGGACATCTCGAGGTGCTCAAATTGAAAGATTCTGAGGAACCGATCCCGGAGGAGGGGCCTGACCCTGAATCCGAACGGATTCTGATGTCTGATGGGGGGAGGTTAATGTGGATGAGTTAGTGCGGTTTTGGTTACGCCGAAAATATCCCACATTCCTTTTGTTGCCCGGATAACATTTGAATGCAGCAACAATGGTGGCTGAGTACGAAGCTTGTATCCTGGGTATCGATCTTCAGTGCGTACGTCTACTGGGGCAACGCCGCGCTCGCTCATGTATGGGATAGAAGTGGTATTACCTACTGAAGTCTAGATCCCATTGTGGAGAGTCCTGATGGATGAGAAATTAGAGAAGGCTGAGTGGATAAGGACTCGGTATGACGCGTTGAGCCTGACTGAGGAAAAGAGGCTGGCAGTTACTTGTCATGGGGCAGTTGTACCCAGTGAATGAAGTGTGTTGTTGACTGAAAAGTGCGACCTCGTGCGTACCACGTGGGAGAGCTGGTATTGAAAAGGATCCTTCCCCCTCAACGATCGTAGGGGCAAGTGGACACACAATTATGAAGGTTCATTCATGGTCAAGAAGGTTTTCTCTGGTGGAGCCTTGTTGTTGACGACCATGGATGGCGAGGATTCTCCATCCCTTGTGAATGCAGACGCAATTAAAAGATACTTCGTAAGAGAGACCCGCTGGACGAAAAGAATAAAAGAGTCCAGGCAAAAATGGGCATCCCGGCGAACCAAAGAAAAAAAAAGGAAAAGGTTCGGGCAAAAGTTAGGGATAAAGAATGAAAAGAATTTGTACACCCGGCAAGTCGAAAACCCCACAAGGGCGGCTTGGGCAAAAAAGGGTATCCCGGTGGACTGAAAACCCGAAAGGGCGGTCCAGGCAAAAGAGGGAATGAAACGAACAACTGCGTCTAGCATGGTCATTTGTGCTTTGGATAAGACATCATGGATAATCCCCGACAGAGATCGATCAGAAGCGTCTTGTTCAGAAGACAGAAAGTGCGGAAAGTCTTGAGGACATAGGGGGTGTAACCGAGTTGAAACCCGATGAGATCACGGTTTCACATTGCCATTAGGATAGATTTTTCCTTTTGTGCGCAATCACCTCTTTCCAGGGATTTCTTCCTGTGTGTTGCTCGGTTTTGAGCCACCTTTTTTTTTCAGTCAATAAATGCGTGTTCAGTCAAATAATTTCGTTTTTGTTTTCATGACCGCTTTGATTGCAAAAACATCCGTTTATTTTTTATATGCATATTTGCATTTTGAAATATAGAGGTGCCTTCTGATGCATGCTTATAAGATTGAAATCTGGAAATCTTATTCGGAAGTTTGAGTGACCTAGGTGTTGAAATGTTGGCACGCCTGGGGCACGCTTTTATCTAACGATCTTTTGTGCAGGTGCTGTTAGATATCTTCATTCACTTGGAGTTTGTGATGGGTAGCCTTTTGAAAAGAGATCCCTGCAGAGTCCAATCAGGGGCAAGGGATAGAGGAACGGTGAAAAGACGACGAAAGAAGGACGACGATCCTAGAGGGCAATCAAGAAGACTCTTCAAAGTCTGAAGATTGGAGAGTTAGTCCGGATATGAGGAGATCGATTGTCTCAAAGCAAAGAAAAGGCGAGAATACTGGGTGATGGATCAGAAAAGACCGGACGGGTCTGGGAGTCCTCAAAAGTGGGAAGTTGACACTATGGTTGGATGATGAATGCTGGTGTTCGACGAATCGATGGGCGTTCCATGTCAAATAGGCCGTATCTCCCCACTGGGTTTGAGGGTGTTATCTCCCTAGCAGATTCGAGATCGGTGTCTCCTCAGCAAGCCTGAAGGTCGCCATATCCCCAGTGGAAGTGTCGGTGGGTAGATTGTTCCTAAGGGTTGAGGATGTTTCCCCAGCAGGCTTGGAAGTGGCTGTTTCCCCAAGCAAATCTGAAAGTTGCTAGAACTGCTATTCGCCAGCAGTCGGGTGGCAGGTCTGAAGGCTATGCTATCCCCAGCCAGTCTGAAGGTTGTTGGTCCCCACTGAGTCTGAAGGTCGTATCCCCAACAGAGGTATCCGTGAGTAGTCTGTTCCTCAGCAGTCTGGGTATGAAGTACTTCCTTCCTCAGTATGGTCGTGAATGCCTTTTCCCAGCAGGGTTGTGATTGTCTCCCCAGCTATTTTGAAATGGGTAGTCTTCCCAGCAGAAGTTTGCGTTGATGGTTTTCCCCAGCAAAGTCCCCAAGCGGATCATGTTCGGTGAAATTATCCCTAGTAGAGTTTATTCTGTTCGTGGGTTGGCAGTTATCCCCACTAGAGGTGAGCATTGGTTGTTTCCCCTAGCGGAGTTCCCTAGTGGATGGGATTCAGTTGAAAGTCCTCCAGTGGATTGGATTCAGCGAAGTTGTCCTTGGTGGGATTTATCCTTTCTCTAGCAGCAATGCTATTCGCCAGCACGGTTGAAAAGTTGATGTGTTCTCCAGGTAGAGTCTCCCCAGAGTTGACTTGGTTTCCTCTGCCGTCTCCAGAGTAACAGATCAGCAAAGCACCCCCAGCAGTGCATCTCCCCACTGAGTCGGAGAATCTATTCAGAGTGGTGTGCTCAGCAGAGCAATCCGTTTGCTCCCCAGCAGGAGTTTTCATCATTTTGCATCTTGCATGTAGTAATCATTACATCCTCAAATCGCGTAGCATTTCCATTCAACATGGAGCATTACGCCATAGAAAATTCAAACATATGCATTCATGTGTTAAACCTAATCAGACCATATCCCCGGCAGAGGCGGATCATTGTTCAACATCTGTACGGCACATTTGCTACAATTGCTCTTGACAGATAGCATTCAAGAGTGGTAATTCCCCAGAGGTTTTTTTTCCTCACCCACAGGTGAGAGGAAAGCTTGATTCTCCCCAGTGAGATCCCCAGCAAGCGTCTGGCCTTGCCTTGACATATGTAGATGTCATCCCTGTGATACCAGTAAGTGTCATGTCAGCACCCGTGTGTGTTCTTTCTTGGGTGTCGGTACGCACCATTGTTTCGGTGTCGGTAAACATCGAGTCTCATTCCAGTCATCGGTAAATGTCTGATCGTCCTTTTTTTAGTGTCGGTAAACACCATTGTTTCGGTGTCGGTAAACATTGAGTTTCATTCCAGTCATCGGTAAATGTCTGGTCTTGCTTCACTTCTGTACGCATCATCTTTCGATGTCGGTAAACATTGTATCTCTTTCCATTCATCCGTTGATGTCTGGTCACCTCTCTGTTGGTGTCGGTAAACGTCGAGCTTCTCCCATTCGTCCGTTGACGTCTGGTCGAGTCTTCCCATTCATCCGTTGATGTCTGGTCACCTCTCCGTTGGTGTCGATAAACGTCGAGCTTCTCCCGTTCGTCCGTTGACGTCTGGTCGAGTCTTCCCATTCATCCGTTGATTTCTGGTCACCTCTCCGTTGGTGTCGATAAACGTCGAGCTTCTCCCGTTCGTCTGTTGACGTCTGGTCGAGTCTTCCCAGTTCATCCGTTGATGTCTGGTCACCTCTCCGTTGGTATCGATAAACGTTGAGTTTTTCCCATTCGTCCGTTGACGTTTGGTTGTATATCTTTTTCCCCAGGTCATCCGTTGATGTCTGGTCACCTCTCCGTTGGTATCGATAAACGTTGAGTTTTTCCCATTCGTCCGTTGACGTTTGGTTGTATATCTTTTTCCCCAGGTCATCCGTTGATGTCTGGTCACCTCTCCGTTGGTATCGATAAACTTTGAGTTTTTCCCATTCGTCCGTTGACGTTTGGTTGTATATCTTTTTCCCCAGGTCATCCGTTGATGTCTGGTCACCTCTCCGTTGGTATCGATAAACGTTGAGTTTTTCCCATTCGTCCGTTGACGTTTGGTTGTATATCTTTTTCCCCAGGTCATCCGTTGATGTCTGGTCACCTCTCCGTTGGTATCGATAAACGTTGAGTTTTCCCCATTCGTCCGTTGACGTCTGGTTGTACCTCTTTCTCCTATTCATCACCTATTGATGTATGGTTGTAGTTCCTTTTTCTGAAAATCAAAATCCCCAGTGAAGTCGTTGGTAGACGTCTTGTCTGGTCCCGTGGTAAATATCAGGTCCCAGTGGAAGTTGTCCTTGGTGAACATTCTTTTCTTGGATCCCCGCAGAGTGCAAATTTCTACGGTTCTTTGGTATTCAATCCCTGTTTACCCTGAAGGTCTGACAGCCGTTGCTCTCATCCATTCAGGTTCCCATTCGATTGAATAGGGGCAGCTGTAGCACCTCAAATTTGCACCTCCCATTTGTACATACATTTCATTTTTAGGTCATTAATATTGCATTCACATTGCATAGTCCATTACATCTCATCAGTCAAGACTGGCCAGGAGATTCAACTGTGCAAGAGAGCAAGAGCATTTTCCATGAGATGAAGGCCCTATGGTTGTTATAATGAGCTTACATGACCCAAGGATCACTTTGAAGCAATTTGGCCAAGTGTTGAAGGCTCAGAACTCATCAGTGCATGTGCAAGTCATTTGAGGCCCATAAAAGTCAACTGCAAAGTCAACTGTGGATTTGGAGGTGGGAAGTGATCAGAGATGCTTCATTCATGTTCAAACAAGTCTCATCTGACATTTCAAACACTCATATTGAAGAATTTGAAGTCAAGTCAAATATTTCCCAAAATAGAAAGTGACCTATAATTTGAAATTTCCAAAAATGGAAAGGTTTTAGACCAACTTCAACTCAATTTTACATCATCAAGAAAGCTTCAAATGAAATTTTGTCCAACATGAAAGATGAAGATCTTTCTCTCCCATTTCCAAAAAGTCAAAGATCATGGATTTATGATGTGTGGTTGAGGAGATATGATCAAATCATGGCAAAGTGTGCTTAAAAATTCAAATGGGAATAACTTTTGAACCAAGGCTCCAATTTTGGTGGTTCTTTTTGCATTTTGTTCCTCATAACATGTAGTTTCCAAAGCATCCATTACATGGCATGAATTTCACTTGCATGATCATATGATCATTCATGAAGTTTTTTGAAGGGAAATTATTAAAATCAATTTGGTTGATCATATGCATGAAATACCAATCCCAAAGTGTGCATGGGCCTTGTTTAAGTGGATTTGGGTCAACATAATGCACTGTTCACGCATGCATTTCATGCATGAGGTGAAAATCCAATTTTGTGCACACACCTTACAACTTGTTAATCTCAATTAGTTTGGACTTAAGCATGATTTCAGAATGATTAACAAGGGATAAGGATAATCACAACTGCATTTGCCATTAACAACACTTTCAGATCTAGATTTTGAAAATTGATCAAAAATTTCTCTCAACAAGAACTTGCAATTTTCTCACAGAAAAGCCATATCTCTTGCTGGAATCATGATCATGAAGTATATCTGAGGAGATTTGAACGTGGATTTGGAGCAATTCGTGCCTTATTTGACCATACATGAAGCTTGAAGGTTCAATGGAGTTTGCAAGTTGAGCTAGATTCATGCGTGCTGGAGCATCCAATTCTTCAACAAACATCTTAACAAGCATTATAGAAGGGTTTTGAACCATTACCAGGCTTAGATAGTGCAGTTCAAAGGTTCTGTTCTTCAAAGAGGTTAGGTTTCGATCTCAATTATTCTTGAATTCATCATGATATTTGTGTAGATCTTTGCTTGGTGATGATTCTGGTATAAAAATTGAGCGAAATGGCACATTAATCATGAAGATACATGTGTTTGAAGTTTTGATGTCATTTTTTATTTCCTTTGATCTGAGCGATGCATGATGATTTAGCGTGAATTGTGGTTTGATCTTGCATGTACATGAGACAAGGATTCGTTTGGTGTAATTGTTTTTGATTTCTGGAGTTTTTCCGGATTTTCTGGAATTTCGTATGAAGTTCATCTTCATCTTCATCTTCAACCTCATGAAGAAGATGAAGATCATGAGTTTTCCAGAACTTGCTACGAACTTGCTACGAATTTGCTACGAGTTTCCAGATTAGCTACGAATTTTGGAAATGTTTGCCAGGCTTAGGGTTTCATCAGTGAAACGACGCCGTTTCACTTGAGCGCGCATATTTGAATTTGGACCAGGTTCGATCCTGGCCGAGCGCTGTTTTTCAAATTGCCTTGCATTTTCACATGTTTCCCTCCTTATTACATGCCTTGGTTCATTTTGATTTCAAATTTTTTCCCAAATTTCATAAAATCATAACAAATTGAAAATTGATCCAATTTCATCCCAATTTTTTGCAAAATGCTCCTTATTCTGTCTAGTTTTTTATGATCATAAATTGGAAATTTGTGCATGGCCGGATTTTGTTTGGTGCTAGGATATGTTATCATGTATCCATTTGTGACCTTGCCTTGCTTATCTTGTTGTGTAATGCTTGTTTTTAATCCAATGAACTTGAAATTTTGCATGCTGATTCCAGACACATTGATGGACATTTTGGCTTTGGTTTGACATGTTTCGCATGTACCAATTTTGTTTTATGCTTGTGTTAACATGGTGTGACAATTTGTGTCACACCTTTTGATGTTCAACTTGTGCAATGTGTTTTCCATGCCAAATAACTTCTAATGCTTCTGATTTTTTGTATGATGGATGTTTTGAATGTGTTGAATGATCATGATTTTTTCCAGAATTATTTGAACCATTTCTGATTTGATTTGGAATTTTGAATCTCATTATCCATTTGTATGCCTTGAATTGGTCATTAGCTTCTCTTGCCTACCATTTGAACTTGCTTATTGATTTTGATGTGGCACTTTTTAAGACATGTTAATATGTGTTTGAAGTTGCTTCATGTTGAGTTTGATGTTCTGTTTTGGACTTTTGATCCTCTTTTGACCCTAGGCTTTGACCTAGTGGTTTGGACTTACTATTTGGGTTGTGAATTTCAGGTTCAAGTGTACATTTCCATGATTGGAGTGGCTCCTTCATTTAAGCTTGGTCAATTGTTGTCATTTGCTAACCTTTGTGTGTTTTGTAGGCCTTGAGGACAATTCATTTGTGTTTGCCTTGTGCCTTGCACCATTGTTGCCTGATTGTATTTGTCTGTCTGTATGATATTGACTGAGAATGTTGGTCTGAATTGTGTACTGATTGGTTTAGCTGTTTCCACAGGTACCTAAGTGGCTTTAAGTTCATTTGAACTTTGCTTTGCTAGCTTGTGGTTGACATACCACTGAGGTATAATTTCTTGATCTTCATGTAGTCTGGAAGACCTACTGTTATTGGTAGGCACCTGTCTGAAGCCCTCCTTAAGAGGCAATGCTTGTGTTTGTTTAATTTTGTGCTAAGCAGGTAAAGACCTCTTAAGAGGCAATTGGCAGATAAAAGGGATGTGCAATCCATCCCCTGCTATTCAGTTGTGTCATTCACTTTGCTCACACACCATGTGCTGATGCATTGTGAATAAGAACCCAAGATCTTGTTGTGTCAGTCATCTATGGAGAAGAGTTCCTACATTCTGAACTCCCACACTTTCATTTGTCTGAAGCTCTCCCAGGCCAGGGATAAGAGCTATGAGGCACAACCCTTATCTCCATTTCATCTGCCTCACCCTAACTCTCAATGTTAGGGTTAAGAGCTAAAAAACACCCCATTCTAGTTGGCTTGTTTCTACAGCCTAGCCCTGTATGAGCCCAAACTGTTTGCATATAGTGTGTGTGCTTGCTTTATTGTGCTTGTTTGGTTGATTGTGCTGCTTAGGATAGCTTGCTCCCTGTGCAAGTTAGGATAGAAACCTCAACCTAGGACCATTGTGGATTACATGATAACTATTAGGCTCGAGTCAGGCTCCCTTCTAGTTTGTCATTTCCCAGTCTCTGGTTAGGATAGAAGTTTCTCCCCTGTTTAGGGGAACTACGTCGCCCTGATCCTCATACCAGATGAGGTACGTAGGCAGGAGATGAGCTGATCTCTCCGGGCGCCCTTTTTCCTTTTCAACCCTTTGTGTGTGTTTGAAGTGTGACGTAAGTCCATCGATTAGCAGTCGGTTTCCTGTGTGCAGTCGGTTTCTTGTGTCTTGTTTGCTTGTTGGAGTCTGATATAAGTCCAGCGATTGGAAGTTGGTTTCCTGTATGTGTGTTTGTTAGTTCGGAGTCTGATGTAAGTCCAGCGATTGGCATTCGATTTCCGTGTTTGCCTGTTTGTGTGGAGTCTGACGTAAGTCCAGCGATTGGCAGTCGGTTTCCTGTTTGTGTTTTGTTTGGCGTGCGTTAGCCGAGCTACGAGTGCTCTGATTCTTCTTCGGTTAGAGAAGATACGTATGCATAGGATGCGACATCCTAGCGAGCACGTTTCCCCTGTCCCGAACTACGTCGACTCTGATGTCTGTGCCTGACAGACTAAGTAGGCCCAGGATGCGATATCCTGCCGAGTCCCGTTTCTTCCGTCTTTCTGTGTTTGTTTCCAGCGTGTGTGCAGTGTTTGAGCAATCTTTAGCAACCTTCTTTCTATTCCTTTCGAGCGTGGATCCCGTCGAGTACGACGGATGCGTAGGGGTGCTAATACCTTCCCTTCGCATAACCGACTCCCGATCCCATCTTTCTCTGGTCGCGAGACCATGTCTTTTCCAGGTTTACTTCGAGCGTTTCCTTTCCCTCCTTTGGGATAAATAACGCACGGTGGCGGCTCTGTTGTTTCTTTTTCCCGCCGGTTTTTTGCGTAATGCAACAATAATCTGTAAACTCACTCTTGCCATTATTGGTTTGCATTGTAGAATTTTTTGATGTGTGTGCTCTTGTGCTAGGGATTCCTATTTTAGCCAAAGTGAAGAACCATTGTCATGTGCATCTAAAGTGAGAGATACAAGAGCCATTGGAAGATTCTTAAGAGCTTGATTGATTGATTGATTGAGTATACACTTATTTGCTTGCTTATTCCAAAGGATGGGAGCTACTTGGATCATCAATATGATCTCAAGAAGGGAACTCCATTTGTGGTCTTGTTTCTTCTCCTTCATCTCTTGTATGCTTAGGACTTAGCCATTCTTCTTCTTCCTTCCACTCTAACCCAAGCCAAAACTTTTGTGCAAACATTAACATTTGTTTTCAAACATTAGAAACCTAAGCATTATGCTTTTGATTTTCAAACTTTCTTTTCATAACACTTATTTTGAATTGAATCTTTAAGTCAACTTTGACCATATTTTGTAAATACTTTTCATTGGTAAATATAACTCATTCAAATGTTTTGTGGTTTCAATGGCCACTTTCTTATCAAAACTTTTCATAACCATTAGCTATTAGGTTTGAGTTATCCTTGAGGTTGATATAATACTTACATATATCCTTAGTGATGGACAATGAGTCTTCGATGCTTATTATAGGGTTTACCCCTCACTAGCATGTTGAAGCTATCCTCACATGGTGGATTTGTGGTTTTAGGTTGGACCAATCAATTCACCAACTTGTTTTGAGATTTTTACTCCGAACTACGAGGTTTTGATCATAATCTTTTTAAAGATGGTACATAGGCAATGAGTTTATCCATTCAAACACAAAATTGTAAATAATTTGCACATTCTTCTCTCATCTCCCCAATCATGTTTGCACAAATAATTTTCACAAAATACCAACCCACCTTACAAAAAATTGTGAAAAGGGCTCCCTAGGAGTACCTAGGATGTTTTGGGTGCTTAAAACCCTCCCATTGCATAACCAACCCCCTTACCCCGATCTTTGACATTTTTATTAGTTTTTGATTCGATAAAACTTCTCGGTTTTTGTTTGATTTCTAACCTTTCCTTTGGATAAATAGAAGTGCGGTGGCGACTCGACTTGTATGGTTTACTTTTGATTTAGTCAATAAATCTAAAGGTAACGAATACCCCGCTACAGAAAGTGGCGACTCTGCTGGGGACATTTGCCTAGTGGGTTTTGCCTACTTTTCACATTTTGTTGTATTGTATTGTGTATATTATTTTGTGACATATTTTTTGTGCAATTTGGGATTACTGTATTGTATGTAATGTATGAATTGCTTGATATATTAATTCCTTGTATGCTTGGTGATCTTTGTGAGATGAGTTCTATACCCGAACTCGAGTGCACTTAGGATAGGAGAATGGCATAGTCTTGTCAACTTATGTGGAGTTATTCCTTAGTAAGTTGACTTGCAAGCCCATTCACTTGGTGGAGGTCATGTTGGGATCAATAATGCCACACAAGTAGTCATGGTTAGGCATTACTCTTTCCAATATAGACCTTAGAAGCCAAGGACCTTAGTTTACCAAGCCCGTCTTGGCCTATTTTTCAGGATGTAGTGCGAAGGTCGTTCAAGTGTAAGACTTGATACGATTGTTACGCGATACTACACTCATAAGAGTCTCTCTTGAGAATATTTTTGGAATACGAGTAGTCGTTTATCCGATAATATCCGAAAGATGGGATGATGACTATGGGAACCTCTTGTAGAACATGTTTGGCAGGTTTAAACCATAATGCACTCCCTTTGGGTGGTTCATAACTAAGACTCCATGCTCGTGACTTGCAACAAACCCTTGATTCATGGTTGATTCGTTCTTGTGTATCCTTACTATCAATGGAACTTGGGTGTTGATAAGGTGTAAACCATAATCCACCAAAATGGATGATTAATATTAAGGATGACTTGATCCATCCCATGACCTTTGTGTGACGTGATTTTCTTGATCCTTGAGTGTGATTGTTGCATCCATGCATTCATGCACCCATTTACATCCATATAATCAATAATGAGAAAATTTTCAAGGAACTTAAGAGGTCTATTTGCAAATTTTCAGACATGGATAGACAAAGAAGAAATACAAAGAAGTACAGTTTCAGACAACCCGACTTGAAAGAGTTAAAGAGTTTGACATCTTATGTATTAGATCCCTTGGAGTTCAAGGCGCGTCATGGGAAGCTTCTATCTATTTTGGCTACTCAGGTGGACGAAGGTCCGATGAGTGTATTGGTGCAGTTCTATGATCCCTTGTACCGTTACTTCAAATTTCCGGATTTTCAGCTTTTGCCTACGCTTGAGGAGTATGCCTATCTTATGGGTATACCTATTCTAGACCAGTTGCCGTTCAGTGGCTTAGAGAGGGTTCCTACTTCTCAAGAGATTGCTGATATGTTGCATATAGATGAATCTCTGGTTGGTGCTCATATGACTACCAAAGGTGGAATTCAAGGTCTCCCATCTGAGTTCCTTATTGCTCAAGCTACTTTGTATGGGAAGGCCATGAGTGAGGACGCCTTTGAGGCCATATTTGTAATTCTCATCTATGGGCTAGTGTTATTTCCCAACATCGAAAAATTTGTGGATGTGAACGCTATTAGGATTTTCTCTACTCTTAATCCCGTTCCAACTCTGTTGGGTGACACTTATTTCTCTTTGCATATGAGGAATACAAAGGGTGGTGGTACCATTATGTGTTGTTTGCCTGTTGTATAAGTGGTTTATTTCGCACTTGCCACATACGATCGCCTTCAAAGAGAACAAAGGATGTCTACGGTGGTCCACGAGGCTTATGTCTCTCACCAATGATGATATCTTTTGGTACAACCGTGTATATGATTGTGTGCAGATTATTGACTCTTGTGGTAAATTCTCCAATGTGCCTCTTTTTGGTACATGTGGTGGGATTAACTACAACCCTATTTTGACACGTCGTCAGCTTGGGTTCCCCCTAAAGGATAAACCTAATAACATTCTGTTAGAGGGTGTATTCTTTCAGGAGGGTAAAGATCCCCAAGGCTTGAAGGGCAGGATGGTTCGCGCTTGGCGCAAGATCCATAGGAAGGGAAGGAAAGAGCTTGGTTCGAAGAACTGTATTGCTTTGGAACCCTACACCTCGTGGGTTAGGAGGAGAGCTTCCAAGTACCTTATGCCTTACGAGTATCCGAGACCTACGCCTTTGCTTGTGGCTGGACCTTCAACCCTCCCTGACCAAGGAGTAGAGGAGTTGAGAGACGAAGACCGTTCAAGTGCATGGATCCGTGAGCGAGAGGAGCTACTTCAGCAGCTTAGAGATAAGGATCCATTGATAGAGTTTCTAGAGCATCAGGTTATCGACGAGCCTGATGATGTGGTGACTTCTCTTCTTCCTCAGTCTTCCAAGTTTTGGAAGAGGAAGTACGACTGACTCGCCAAAAAGAAGGCAAATATGGAAGCAGCCTATGAGAGGGAGGTAAAGAGGCTTCGTGCAGCTTATCTTCCAGTCTCCAGAGCTTTAGACGATTGTTTCTAGGGTTCCATAGGATGTTCATTTTCCTTCTCTCTTGTATTTGCATTTGGTTACCAAGACTGTACTTCTTTGGTGTAAAAATATTTTCCAAATATTATTGATATGATATTTCCATATATGTCTAAATGATTAATATTTTCAATATTTGCAAATAGGACTCAAAAGTTCCTCTGATAAATAAAATAAATCATATGCACAAACATTGCATGCATCATGTGCATAAGCAGGTTTTGCTCCAGGCTTCTTGTTCAATGGTCTAACTCTGTGTTCTTCATTTATTTTGAAGACAAGCTGACTCACCGGTACTACACCCGAGCCAACACTTCAAGACTGATGGATCACTTAGAGCAAGAGAACTGAGAACTCAAGGAGGAAGTGGCCAAACTGACTGCCCTGATGGAGTCATTCATGGCCGCTCAAAGCCAGTCATCTCCAACGCCTTCAACTCCTCCCTAGAGGACAATCATCTCTGAGATTGCCTCTTCAACAGTGCCTACTGCTAGCGCCCACTTCGCGCCAACTGCTATGCCATCCGGGTTCCCCTGGGGGATGCCCGCAAATTTTGCTCCTGAGGGTCTCGCCACCATATTTGCTTCTCTGTCGGCATCTAGCCCGGTCCTTGTCGTTCCACCTCCGGTCGTGCATACCATGCCAAGAGTAGACGACACCATCTACCACTCTGAGCTGTCTGAGGGCCCAGACGTATATGAAAAGATGGATGCTATGAATGATATGTTTCTTGAGCTCCGTAAGGAACTCAAAACTCTCAGAAGGAAGGACCTCTTTGGCAAGTCTGCTGTTGAACTCTGCCTAGTTCCGAACATCAAGATCCCTATAAAGTTCAAAGTTCCTGACTTTGAAAAGTACAAGGGAAATACTTGCCCTCTCAGCCACTTGGTTATGTATGCGAGGAAGATGTCGACTCAGACCGACAATGATCAGCTCCTCATTCATTATTTCCAGGACAGCCTGTCCGGTGCCGCCCTGAGATGGTACATGGGTTTGGACAGCGCGAACATCCGATCCTTCAATGATCTTGGCGAAGCTTTCTTCAGGCAATACAAATATAACATGGATATGGCTCCCGATAGGGATCAATTGAGAGCCATGTCCCAGAAGGACAAGGAAACTTTCAAGGAGTACGCCCAGAGGTGGCGAGAACTAGCTGCACAGATTGTGCCTCCGCTGGAAGAAAAAGAAATGACCAAGATCTTCCTGAAGACCTTGAGCTCATTTTATTATGAGCGGATGATTGCCAGCGCTCCTTCTGATTTCACCGAGATGGTGAACATGGGGATGCGTCTGGAGGAAGGAGTCAGGGAAGGGCGCCTGACTAGAGAAGAAGGCTCTTCTGCCAAACGATGTGGGGAGTTTGGAAAGAAGAAAGATGGTGAGGCACATGCTGTGACCTCTCATGTCAAACCCAGAAGACCCTCTATAAGGAGGAAGACCGTGCGTCCCGCCGGTAATCAGCATCAGGTGGCTCACATAACATCTGTCTTCAGAGGAAACCAGCACTATCAACATAATAATAACCAGCAACAGCAACACCAACAATATCAACAACAACAACATCGTCCTCAACAACAAGCCTATCAGCCTCAAAACAATAATCAGACCAGTACCAGTTATGAGAGGAAAAGGGTCACTTTCGATCCTATTCCCATGACCTACGCAGAGCTATATCCCTCTTTGATAGAGAGGAAACTGATCACTCCACGTGACCCACCGGCTATACCTACCAACCCTCAGTGGTGGTATAAGCCCGAGCTACATTGTGTTTATCATTCCGGTGCCCCCGGACATGACGTGGAAAATTGCTACCCGTTGAAGACCAAGGTTCAAGACCTTGTTAGGAGCGGTATATTGTGTTTCGAGGACGTAGGTCCCAACGTCAAGAAGAACCCATTGCCCAAGCATGGGAAATCTGCTGTCAACATGGTCCAGGGCTGCCCTAGTATATATAAGGTCAAATATGTCAGCCATATTCGACAATCTTTGGTCGAGATGCACAGACTGTTGTGTGAATACAGTCACTATGAGCACGACCATGACAGATGCCGTGTCTACACTGTCAATCACAGGGGATGTCGTCAAGTTCGAAAAGACATCTAAGAAATGATGGATGAAGGTGTAATTGAAATACTTCAGAATCACGATGGGGATGATGAAGTCAATGTGATATACCAGTGTTTCGGATCCCAGAGCCTGTTGTCATCCGATATGATGGCAGCAAACAAAAGGCTTCTCCCTCTTTGATAATTAAACCAGCTGGCCCTGTGCCCTATTCTTCTGATAAGGCTGTCCCCTATCGTTACAATGATGTCGCATTGGAAGATGGGAAGGAGGTTCCCCTGCCCTCTACCTCTGTTGTTAATATCGTTGATGTCAGCGGCCTGACCCGTAGTGGTCGCGTTTTCTCGGCTCCGCCGAAACCCCATGCTGACATCAGAAGGGATGATATTGCTGATTGCACTGTTCGTCCAGTTGGAAATGCTGCTATTGCTCCGAATTCGACACTTGTTGCTAATAAACCTGCCACCGCGGTAAGAACTTCTGTCTCTGCTGGCCAGAATGGCACAATGAAACAAGACTGTGATGAGATGCCGAGGCTCATCAAGAGGAGTGAATACAACGTTGTAGACCAGCTTCTACAAACACTGTCAAAGATCTCGGTGCTATCTTTGCTAATGAACTCAGAATCACACCGTGAAGCTCTGCAGAAGGTGTTGGATGTGGCGTATGTAGACCATGATGTCACAATAGAATAATTCGATAGTATTGTTGCAACCATTACCGCTTGTAACAATCTGAGTTTTTGTGATGTTGATCTCCCTGAGGAGGGAAGAGCCCACAATTTGGCACTTCATATATCTATGAGCTGCAAGGATGGTTCCATGTCTAATGTGCTGGTAGACACTAGATCATCACTGAATGTGTTGCCAAAGTCCACTCTGGCCAGATTGTCATACCAGGGGCCTCCCATGAGGCAGAGTGGAGTAGTGGTAAAAGCTTTTGATGGATCCCGTAAAACGGTGATTGGTGAGGTTGAACTCCCAGTCAAGATTGGACCAAGTGATTTCCAAATCACTTTTCAGGTCATGGATATCCATCCATCGTATAGCTGTCTGTTGGGTAGACCATGGATTCACGAGGCAGGCGCCGTGACATCCACCCTACACCAGAAATTGAAATTTGTCAAGAACAAAAAGCTGGTGGTGGTAGGGGGAGAGAAGGCTCTCCTGGTTATCCATCTGTCTTCCTTTTCTTATATAGACGATGAGGATGAAGTTGGGACGCCGTTCCAAGCTTTATCTATTGCTGAGCCTTCTAAGAAAGGAACTTCTTCATTTGCGTCCTACAATGATGCTAAGTTGGCCATTGAGCATGGCACAACTACTGGTTTAGGACAAATGATCAAGATAGAAGACAATAAATCCCGGGCTGGCATAGGGTATTCTTCTGGCACTTTCAACAAGCATGGGCTGTTTCTGAGTGGTGGGTTCATCCACACCGTCCAAGACGAGGAAGCTGCTGCTATTATGGAAGAGGATGCAGGGGAGGATTCTGGCAACTTTGTCATCCCTGGAGGGGTCTGCAATAATTGGGTCGCTGTTGATGTTCCAACAGTTGCCCATAAGTCAACGTAATGTTCACTGTTTGTTTAAAAATTCATCTCCCATACCAAAAGGAGGAGTGATGACATTGTTGGCTCATAAATACAATGATATTTCATTCATTTAATTCATGTTAAATGTTTGTTTTTCCAATTATTTTCACTTTTTGCTTTTTGCATGAAATTGGTGATCACATAAAACCCTAAAAAGAAAGTAAAATCAATCTTTTCATATGCATAATGATTTGCCTTGTTTGAATTCTAAAATCTCTTTTATATCCAAAATCATTATGCAGGTTGATCAAACCCATTGAACATAATGATCCAACACCATCTCCCAACTTTGAGTTCCCTGTATTTGAGGCCGAAGAAGAAGATGTTGAAGAGATTCCTGATGAGATTACCCGTCTGCTTGAGCACGAAGAGAAGATCATTCAGCCTCATCTTGAACAGTCAACTTGGGGTCTGAAGATTGTGTTCGTGAGCTGAAAATTGGGGCACTCCTAGAAGAGTTTGTTAAGAAGGGGTTGATTGAGATGCTACGAGAATACGTCGACGTCTTTTCCTGGTCATATGAGGACATGCCTGGTCTGGATACTAATTCGTGCAACACTTCCTATCGTTGAAGCCTGAGTGTGTGCCTATGAAGCAGAAGCTCAAAAGAACTCATCCTGATATGGTAGTGAAGATTAAAGAAGAAGTTCATAAGAAAATTAATGCGGGGTTTCTGGTGACTTCTACATATCCTCAATGGGTGGCCAATATTGTTCTCGTGCCTAAGAAAGACGGAAAAGTCTGAATGTGTGTGGACTATAGAGACATGAATAAAGCTAGTCCAAAAGATGATTTTCCTCTACCACATATTGATATGTTGGTAGATAATACAGCTAAATTCAATGTCTTCTTGTTTATGGACGGATTTTATGGATATAACCAGATTAAAATGGCACCTGAGGATATGGAGAAGACAACATTCATCACACCTTGGGGAACATTCCGCTATCGAGTGATGCCCTTCGGTTTGAAGAACGCCAGAGCCACGTATCAACGAGCTATGACTACCTTGTTTCATGATATGATGCACAAGGAGATTGAGGTGTATGTTGATGATATGATTGCAAAGTAAAAAACGGAATTTGAACATGTTGAGCACTTGTGGAAGCTTTTTCAGCGATTGAGGAAGTATAAGCTTTGTCTGAATCCTAACAAGTGTACATTTGGAGTCCGTTCCGGCAAGTTATTAGGCTTTATTGTTAGTGAGAGAGGTATTGAAGTTGATCCCGCTAAGGTCAAATCAATACAAGAGATGCCTGCGCCCAAACTGAGAAGCAAGTCTGAGGTTTTCTTAGCCGCTTGAATTACATTTCCCGATTTATATCCCACATGACTGCCACATGTGCACCGATATTCAAGCTCCTCCGAAAAGATCAGCGTCATGATTGGACCGAGGATTACCAGAAGGCCTTTGATAGTATCAAAGAATATCTGTCCGAACCTCCGATTCTGTCTCCGCCTGTGGAAGGGAGACCCTTGATTATGTATCTGACAGTTCTTGAAAACTCAATGGGTTGTGTCCTTGGTCAGCAAGATGAAACAGGAAAGAAAGTATGCTATCTACTACCTGAGTAAGAAGTTCACTGATTGTGAGTCTCGATACTCGATGCTTGAGAAGACATGATGTGCTCTGGCTTGGGCTGCTAAGCGCTTACGACAGTATATGTTAAATCATACAACTTGGTTGATATCCAAAATGGATCCAATCAAGTATATCTTTGAAAAGCCTGCTTTAACTAGGAGGATTGCCCGTTGGCAGATGCTGTTGTCTGAGTATGATATTGAGTATCGAGCTCAGAAAGCTATTAAAGGTAGTATCTTGGCTGACCACTTGGCACATCAACCAATTGAGGATTATCAGTCAGTTCAGTACAAATTCCCAGACGAGGAGATTCTGTATTTAAAAATGAAAGATTGCGATGAGCCTACGCTCGATGAAGGGCTAGAGCGTGGTTCCCGATGGAGCATGGTGTTTGATGCCACTGTTAATCAATATGGAAATGGTATTGGGCAGTGATTATTACTCCTCAGGGCACACATTTTCCTTTTACAGCAAGGCTTACTTTCAAATGCACGAATAACATGGCGGAATATGAGGTTTGTATTATGGGATTAGAAGAATGTATTGATCTTAGGATCAAGCATCTTGATGTTTATGGTGATTCGACCCTTGTTGTTAATCAGATTAAGGGTGAATGGGAAACGAATCAACCTGGCCTCATCCCATATAGAGATTATGCGAGGAGGATTTCAACATTCTTTACTGAGGTTGACTTCCATCATATTCCTCGAGATGAGAATCGGATGGCAGATGCACTTGCTACACTTGCTTCGATGATCATGGTGAGACTCTGGAATGAGGTTCCCAATATCACCGTGATGCGCTTGGATAGACCAGCTCATGTATTTGCAGTAGAAGAATTGAAAGATGATAAGCCATGGTATTATGATATCAAGTGTTTTCTCCAAAGTCAGATTTACCCGCCTGGGGCATCTGTGAAAGATAAGAAGACCTTGAGGAGATTATCTGGCAGTTTCTATCTCAACGGCGATGTACTTTATAAGAGGAATTTTGACATGGTTTTGCTCAGATGCGTGGATGGACACGAAGCAAACCTGTTAATGACTGAAGTCTATGAGGGTTCATTTGGTACTCATTCCAATGGGCATGCCATGGCAAGGAAGATGTTGATAGCAGGCTGCTATTGGCTGACAATGGAGTCTGACTGCTGCAAATATGTTAAGAAATGCCACAAATGTTAGATTTATGCGGATAAGATTCATATTCCCCCGACACTTCTGAATGTGATTTCATCACCATGGCCTTTCTCCATGTGGGGGAATTGACATGATTGGCATGATAGAGCCGAAAGCGTTCAACGGTCACAGATTTATTCTCATAGCGATTGATTACTTCACCAAGTGGGTTGAAGCGACATCGTATGCAAACGTGACCAGGCAGGTGGTTGTGAAGTATATCAAGAATCAACTCATATGCCGTTATGGTGTGCCAGACAAGATCATTATTGATAATGGATCTAACTTGAACAACAAGATGATGAAAGAGCTGTGTAGCGAGTTCAAGATAGCACATCATAATTATTCTCCTTATAGACCCAAGATGAATGGAGCTGTTGAAGCTGCTAATAAGAATATCAAGAATATTATCCAGAAGATGGTTGTTACATACAAAGATTGGCATGAGATGCTGCCATTTGCTTTGCATGGATATCGTACATCTGTCCGCACTTCAACAGGGGCAACCCCTTTCTCTCTTGTATAGGGCATGGAGGCCGTACTCCCAGTAGAGGTGGAGATCCCATCAATGAGAGTCTTGATGGAGGCCAAGTTGACTGATGCTGAATGGGTCCATAGTCGTTATGACAAACTGAATCTGATAGAAGAGAAGAGATTGACTGCCATGTGCCATGGTCAGTTATATTAGCAGAGGATGAAGAAAGCTTTTGATAAGAAGGTCAAGCCTCGTGTGTTCCGATAAGGTGACCTCGTGCTCAAGAAAGTTTTGTCTTTCGCGCCCGATTCCAGGGGCAAGTGGACTCCAAACTATGAAGGTCCATATGTTGTTAAGAGAGCCTTTTCATGCGGTGCTTTGATACTTACAACTATGGATGGGGAGGATTTCACTCGTCCTGTGAATTCAGATGCAGTCAAGAAATACTTTGCCTAGAAATAAAAACAGAATAGCTCGCTAAGTTGAAAACCCGAAAGGGCGGCTTAGGCAAAAAATGAGCGTCTCGGTGGATTGAAAACCCGAAAGGGCGATCCAGGAAAAAGTTAGAGACATAAAAGATGAATATATATCCCGCTAGATCGAGTACCCCACCTTGGGGAAATCTAGGAAAAAAAATTAGGGTTTTGGCAAGTAACTGCATCCTGACAAGACTTTGTTCTACAACTGTCATCTGTCAAAGATTCTCGCTCAGTCATCGTCAACTGAATCTTCAAATACATTGGATTCAAAGTTGGTGGAGAAATGGTCATTATGTTCAATGTATCCCTTTTCCAATATATATCACCAATTTCAAATTTGTAAAGATCCAGGGAGTCTTGCCATTTGCAGACTACCATCCCATCAAATAAATTTGAGCCTTTATCCAATTCTTTGCACTCTCATTTGTTTATGTTCAACAAATATTTTGCATGTTTTAATTGATAAATATCATTGTTTTAAATAAATAAAATCTTCATAAAATTGTTTTTGAACAAAGTGAACATTCACAAGGAAAAAAGGATAGTTGGGATGTCTTCAGTGCTCTCCCAAGGATAGTATGATCTCCAAAAGGGTAAGACATGTTGCTCATATTCCTAGCATACTTGTATCCTCTTTATTATCTTTAAGTTTGTCTCCTTCGTGAGCGCAGAAGAAATTTATGCATCACCAAATCTCCAGAAAGTCAGGAGTTTGGTCTCAGTTGTATAGTTCCCAATTGAGGCTCGAATTAGCATTTGTGTTATCAATTATATGGTTGTCATCCATTGTATGGATTAACCTAAAATCCCGTATGAATTGGTAAATTGACATGCTATCTTTTCGAGGAGGTTGGTATTCCCTCATTCAGATTGGAATTCTCCCGTGAAGTGAACAGGAAATCCCCAGTATGAGTGGAATTCTTAACATTTGGTTTGTAGCTTATCCCTTGTGGACTCGTCTACATTGATCTCCAGCAGTATGCATATTACTCAGTCCTCAGCAGTGTTTCCCCAGCGGAATTGTCTGATCAGAGCTCGTTTGTTGATTCCTCCTGAGCAGAGTGGGTGGTAAAAATGTTTATCTTTTCCCTAGTGGAGTGATGTTCCTCTTCTCCTCGGCAGAGATGATTTATCCAGTAGTGCAAGGAAATGTGTTGGTTTCGAAACTTTTCGATCGGTGGTTGTTCCCCATAGAGCTTCATCCTTCCCCTGGATAATTTCCCCAGTAAAATGGCTTCTACGACGGATTGTATCCATGTTCAGTTCCCCATCCAAGACTTTGCCTGATTTCAGATTGGTGTTGGAACTTCTGAGGAAGATGTGTTAATTCCTTCCTAGCGGAGTGACTGATTCTCCTTTCCATGCAGAGATCATTGTTTCTTGGTATCTGTTGTCCCGATCAGATTGGGAATCTCCCCAGTGGGCCTAACTTTCTCTTTTGAGATGTAGTACCGGATGTTTGTCCATTGATCCTTGGACCTGTTTGTGTTAGATATGTCTGTTTGTCAGCATCAATCATACATAAACCACGCATAAACATGCATAATTTTGACATTCAAATATTCATGTTGCATTTTTTGCCATATATCTTTGTTTGTTGTCTCCTGCTATTTGGTGGAATATATTTCCCCAAGAAGATGTTGGTATTTGATCTCTCCATATAGAGTCATCCCCATAGGCAGAAAGTATCTATCTTTTCTTCCATATTCCCCACTGAGTTATGTCCTCGTGGATGATTATTATTTCTGTTTCCTCCCAAAATATGTATTGGGGTAGAATTTCTCCCCTGAGTTATATCCTCATCGGGTTGAGTCTTGTTTTTTTGTGTCTCTCTAGTTTGTTCCTAGACCGACTACTCTTATTATTTTCCCTGCACTTCCCCGTAGTTTAGATGAATGATTGCTCAGTAACCAGTAATTATCCATCTTTTCCCCGACGGAGTTCTATGGCCTTCTACCCAGTAATCGGTAGTTGTAAGTCCTATTTCTGTGGTTTTCTACTCTCATACCGGTAGTCGTAAACCCCATTTTTATCCCCTTGCAGAGTTAACCCTTGATTGTTGTTCATCCTAACCGATGACGGTTACTCTTCTGTGGTTTTCTATCCAATAACTGGTAGATGTAATCCCCTCCTTGTTGGTTATCTTTATCCAATATTCGGCATTGATATTCCTTCATCCTTTTGAGTATATCTCCCAATAACTAGTGATATATCCCTTGGATAATTGTTTTGTCAAAGCAACGTATCCCCGACGAGTCATCTTTCATTTACCCCTTTTTGCTGGTAATGATCGTTTCTCTCCCCAATTGGTCATCATTTTTATACCCAGTATTCGGTATCCCGATGTCCTTTCTTTTCGGTCGATTTATCCTTTATTAACCCAGTAACCGGTTGTGGATAATCTTCCATGCGAGTATGTTATCTACGTTCCGACGGTAATAGATAATGTATCTCATGCGCTCTTCAGTCGAAGTCTTTTTCTTCCCCAGTCGAGTAAGATTCGTACTTCCTTATGGAGTCGAATGTCCATCCTGTAATCGAGTTCGCTTTTTCAGCCCTCCTTTGGGATGATGAGTGTTTTGGGAATATTCCCCGATTCACGCCTGGTTGGTCACCTATTATATGCCCAGTAACCGGTATCCCTGGTGTTCCTTCCCTTCTGATCCCTATTAAGACTTTGGTCCCCTGAGGAGTCAGATTTTCCTGAGTTGAAATATACCTTTTTAGGTTTTCCTCAGATGTTTTGGATGATTGATATCTCTCACCCTTATACCGGTCTTAGATGTTCATTCTCCCCGAGCATGTTGTTCTCTCACCTTCATACCGGCGTCTAGATCACATGTCTCTTTGAGGTTATTACCCAGTAATCGGTAATACCCCATTTGTTTCCTCAGCTGAATCCCCTTTGGACATTCCCCATCGGAGTCCCTTGGTGGATTGTCCCAGCCTGAGTCCGAATTTTTATCTGAAGTATCCTGTGTGGATAGTTTTGCTGTATTGGCATATTCCCCAGTACACACATCTTTGCTTCAGCTCGAGTCTCTCCATTGATTTATTTTCATGAAATCCCTCTCGTGTCTCTCAACCAGTTTTAAGTCGTGACCTGCTCACGCATGTTATTCCCTTTACTCCCCAGAGTCTCTGTCCCATTTATGAGTGTATTACTCATATGGATTTTCAGTTTCTCCTGATTTCTTTTTCCTTTGTGGACATATATCCCCACAGAAGTATTACCTTTTGCATACATACATTTGCATCATGAGGTCTCTTAGGGACCAAAATTCGTCTCTTTGTTATTATTTAAGCCCATTCTACCTCGTCGAGACGAAGATTTTAACCTTCATATCTCCGGCTAGAATGACCTTAAATAGGGGCATCCGTAAGACCCTAATTTTGACCCTAAGATCCCTCATGGCATCATATCATTGCACATTACACTTGCCTCAAGGATCATAGCATCTTGGCTCCTTAACCTTTGGGTGGCTTTTGTGAGTTGGTTTGAGACCACCAAGCATGCTTGAATTGTATATTATTGCTTTTCTCATTTTGTTTACTAACCAAAAGCACAAAAATATGTCACTAACTTTGTTTGTTTTGTAGCTTGAGCAATCATAAGATCTGAGGCTCCTAGGAGGCCCTATGCCCATTAAAGTGGCTAGATGAAGGTGAAAGCAAGCATGACAATGGTTCCCAAAGCTCTCAATCATCATATATGCCTCCCAAGTATCTCATTTTGTCAATTTGATCAAAGCAAACCAAAGGGCCTGAGGCTTGTTCCCTAAGGAAACCCTAATTCAACTATGCATTGACTGTGCTTTGCTCATGAAGAAACCTCAACCTATGATCAAATACAATCAAGGGAAGTTCTTCAATTAATCATCTCATGCATATTTGAGCTTATTTGAGTGTCCTCAATCATCAATTCATCAAGATTTGGGACATGATCTTGAGAAGTTGATCAGTCAATTCATCTAACTATTTTGAAGTACACTGAGACCTAACTTTTAATTTATTTGTCAAATGGAGATGACCCCAAGAGAAAAAATGTTCTTAAGAAAAATATGAACAACTTTCATGTTCATCAAAAATCCATTTTAATTTTGGAAGGTCATAATCCATTTCAAAACATTATAGGTCATTTTGACTGAAACCCTAATTTTGGGTCAACTTCCCAAGAACATAAATCATTCATTTTTCAGGCTTTTGAGGTGGAATCAAATGAATTGGAAATTTTAATATGTCTACTTCATTTGTTATGTTTAATAAATATTCATAATCCTAAAAGAAATATATGTGATAATGCAAAACATTATAGGTCACTTTGGACCAAAGGCATTGAAATGTGAAAAAGTCCAACTTCAAGTGCCCATAACTTTCTCATCAAAATTCCAAATGATGCAAAATTCAAGTCCAAATTGATTGTCTTGAAAAGATATACAACTTTGATTTTTAAGGTTTTGTCATTTGGAGCTTTCATCATTGAAACGGAAGGGCTTGAAGTTGGCCCATTTTGGAAATTTTCACATACACATATTTTGCACCTTGCACTTTATGATCAGTTTTCATCAATTTCCCAACTCCAAATGAAGTTTTTCCCAACATAACAATTGATCCTCATGCCAATAGCTTTCCAACCATTACCCATAAGGCTATGTTTTATTTTTGAAAATAGCATTTTTGAAGAGAAGAACATTTTGGTGCATTTTTGGAAACAAGTTGAAAACACATTGCACAAGCTGATTGTATCATTTCTGCATGACCATTTCAATTCCATGTGATATCAGCATTCATTTCTAATTGGAATTGGGCCCTCCATGCGCCTGTACAGGCCCACGCATGGAGGCCCTCTCCTTTCATGCACATGCATTGCTCATGTATACCTTGGCCATTTTCTATAAATAGGAGTTCTAGGCTTCACATTTCAGCAACCTGAAGGCGCCTGTTATGCTGCAAGAATCCCTCCATACCCATACTTAAAGGAATTTCCACTTTCTTCTCAAAAATTCAGATCTGAATTTCAACTACATTGGTTGATTTTCAGATTTATAATTCCTTGACCTTGCTTCACCTTCATCACTATATCATACTGCAAGCAAGAGCTTTGAAGAATCGTGCTCTCAAGATCCATATTTCAGAGGTGGATATCCAAACTTATTTTCTTCGAAACACCTTGTTTATAGATTGTTTCTTGCATTTATTGGGTTGGCTGAAGTCCTCTCATTAGAGGCAACTTAACTGTGCTTTGAATTTTGCAAATCCATTAAGTTTCAGTTGAACACCATATTTTTCAACCTCTGATTTCTCTCTCCATGGAAGTCTAGAGTGAAAATAGATGGTACAGGGGTGATGTACATCACCCCAACTTTCCATTGCTATATAGATTGCCTCATTTGGTGAAGGTTTATTTTCTGCAACTCTCGCCGGAATCTCTGGCCTCGCCGGATAAGACGTTGGTGTACACCACCGTCTGGTTGCCAGATCAAACCATGGCCGTTGGATTCATTTTCTAGATCTAATCTGGACCTTCCTTTATTATGACTTATTTAATGGCTAGGTGTATCTCATTGACTTAAGTGTTTGGTGGACGCGCGCATATGATCCGTCTGATGCGCCAACTCAAGTAATGAGCTTGAATCCAACGCCTCACGCTTTTCCTTATTTTTAATTTCTTACTTTAATTTCCATTTTATTTCTTTTATTCGATTTCATTTCAAAAAATCATATCTCATTTATTATTGGTCCAAAAAATGTGAGACCAATGGCATTATTTCTCTTTTAATTTCTAGTTTCTAAAGATGATTTTTAATATTTTTTATTTTATCATTTGATATTTTTTATGGATTTTCTCTTTTCTGGTTATTTTTTAATTCATTTTAATTAGTTTTCAATATCCAAAAAATACAAAAATATTCTCAACATCTTTGAATGATGATGGATCTATGAAAAATATTCTCATCAATTTATTAATTGATTTGAGATTTATTTGAGATTTTAATTCAATTAGATTATTTTTATGCATTTTTAATTGATTAAAAATAGTTTCTGGTTTCTAAAAATGTTGAATTTTTTTGTCAAACTTTGTTTGACCTTGTTGAACTTAGGAGATCCATTTGGACTTTTCAAAGTTGATTTGAAATGGATTTGAAGTTTGACCTTTAATTATTTATCTTAATTCAAGTATTATTTTAATTTCTAAAAATACCAAAAATATTTTGTTTGTTTCTTGACTTCTAAGTTTCATTTTGCTTCTGTTTACCAATGTTTGACCTTGATTCCATCTATCTTTGGTCAATGTATGTTAATTACTTCATTTAAATTTCCATTAATGTTCATTCTTATTCATCTCCTTCTTCATCTTTTTCTTTTTTGATCAATGAGTTAAAGATTGGTGGTTAGCCTTGATGTATGGGAGGTTTAACCTTCCTTGATTCAAATCTAGTTCATCTTGATCATAGATCAAGTGAATGGCTTTGCATTAAAGATAGGTTGC